>NC_092170.1:42020184-42145184 GCF_045791955.1 Oncorhynchus clarkii lewisi
TGCCTTTAAACAGCTTGGAAAATTCCAGAAAATTATGTCATGGCTTTAGAAGCTTCTGATAGGCTAATTGACATGATTTGAGTCAATTGGAGGTGTACCTGTGGATGTATTTCAAAGACTACCTGTTCATATGTACAAACAATAGTATACAAGTATAAACACCATGGGATCAAGCAGCCGCCACACCGCTCAGGAAGGAGACGCATTCTGTCTCCTAGAGATGAACGTACTTTGGTGAGAAAAGTGCAAATCCCAGAACAAGAGGAGGAAACAGGCACAAAAGTATCTATATCCACAGTAGAACGAGTCCCATATCAACATAACCTGAAAGGCCACTCAGCAAGGAAGAAGTCACTGCTCCAAAACCACCATAAAAAAGCCAGACTACGGTTTGCAACTGCACATAGGGACAAAGATCGTACTTTTTTGAGAAATGTCCTTTGGTTTGATGTAACAAAAATAGAACTGTTTGGCCATAATGACTATTTTTCTGGAGGAAAAAGGGGAGGCTTGCAAGCCGAAGATCAGCATTCCAACCGTGAAGCATGGGGGGTGGCAGCATCATTTTATGAGGGTGCTTTGCTGCGGTAGGGACTGGTGCACTTCACAAAATAGATGGCATCATGAGGGAGGAGTGGCAAAATGGCTTAAGGACAACAAAGTCAAGGTATTGGAGTGGCCATCACAAAGCCCTGACCTCTATCCTATAGAAAATGTGTGGACAGAACTGAAAAAGCGTGTGTGAGCAAGGAGGCCTACAGACCTGACTCAGTTAAACCAGCTGTCAGGAGGAATGGGCCAAAATTCACCCAACTTATTGTGGGAAGCTTGTGGAAGGCTACCCAAAACGTTTGACCCAAGTTAAGCAATATAAAGGCAATGCTACCAAATTCTAATTGAGTGTATGTAAACTTCTGACCCACTGGGAAATGTGATGAAAGAAATAAAAGCTGAAATGAATCATTCTCTCTACTATTATTCTGACATTTCACATTCTTAAAATAAAGTGGTGACCCTAACTGACCTAAGACAGGGAATTTTTTACGATGATTAAATGTCAGGAAATTGTGTGAAACTGAGTTTAAATGTATTTGGCTAAGGTGTATGTAAACTTCTGACTTCAACTGTATTTACAGCACTGTACTCAATACAACCAACCGTATGTGATTTATTCATGGCTGTGTAGATGTCCTGATGATACGTGTTGTCTGTCTGCATCCCAAATTACACCCTATTCTCTATATAGTGCACTACTTTGGACCAAGGCCCTAGCCAAAAGTAGTGCACTAGATAGGACTAGTAACCGGAAGGTTGCGAGTTCAAACCCCCGAGCTGACAAGGTACAAATCTGTTGTTCTGCCCCTGAACAGGCAGTTAACCCACTGTTCCTAGGCCGTCATTGAAAATAAGAATTTGTTCTTAACTGACTTGCCTGGTTAAATAAAGGTAAAAATAAAAAATAAAAAAATGGTGCCATTTGAGAGACAACCTAAATATCACAGAGTAGGCCTTTAAAACCACTTGACTGGGCAACATCATTAACCTAAATATCACAGAGTAGGCCTTTAATACCACTTGACTGGGTCACATCAGCATTCTAGGGGTCACATCAGCATTCTAGGGGCCACACCAGCATTCTAGGGGCCACACCAGCATTCTAGGGGCCACATCAGCATTCTAGGGGCCACATCAGCATTCTAGGGGCCACATCATTATTCTAGGGTTTCACATCAGCATTCTAGGGGCCACATCAGCATTCTAGGGGCCACATCAGCATTCTAGGTGTTCACAGCAGCATTCTAGGGGCCACTAGGGGCCACATCAGCATTCTAGGGGCTACATCACATTCTAGGGGCCCCACAGCATTCTAGTGGCCACATCATTATTCTAGGGGCCACATCATTATTCTAGGGTTTCACATCAGCATTCTAGGGGCCACATCAGCATTCTAGGGGCCACATCAGCATTCTAGGTGTTCACATCAGCATTCTAGGGGCCACATCAGCATTCTAGGGGCCACTAGGGGCCACATCAGCATTCTAGGGGCTACATCACATTCTAGGGGCCACATCAGCATTCTAGGGGCCTCATCAGCATTCTAGGGTTTCACATTATTATTCTAGGGTTTCACATCAGCATTCTAGGGTTTCACAGCAGCATTCTAGGGTTTCACATCAGCATTCTAGGGTTTCACATCAGCATTCTAGGGTTTCACATCAGCATTCTAGGGTTTCACATCAGGATTCTAGGGGCCACATCAGGATTCTAGGGGCCACATCAGGATTCTAGGGGATCACATCAGGATTCTAGGGGATCACATCATTATTCTAGGGGATCACATCATTATTCTAGGGGATCACATCATTATTCTAGGGGATCACATCAGCATTCTAGGGGCCACATAAGCATTCTAGGGGCCACATCCGGATTCTAGGGGCCACATAAGCATTCCAGGGGCCACATCATTATTCTGATTATGCGTGCTCCCTCCTGGAGAATCCAGACCGGCACTTCTTACCGCTGGCCACTAGAGAGCAGAATTAAATCGATAAAACAAGCTGTTGTTTATTTGATTTGTTGTTGTTTTCTGCAGGGACATTTCCCCCTGTCAGATATTTGAAGGAAAGAAAGCTATCACTGTCTAGAAATATACATCACCTTAAACCTTTTTCATTGATTCTTTATTGTGTTTGACTGCATTTTGCACTTTATAGGAAAAATGGCTATGAACATACATTTGATTTGATTTGATTGATGGTTGTGCGTAACGACCTTGTTCCTGTTTTCTCCCAGGATGCACTCTGTTCTTCTACGAGACGGACGGACGGTCGGGGATCGACCACAACAGTGTCCCTAAACATGCGGCGTGGGCTGAGAACAGTATCGTCCAGGCCGTACCTGAACACCCCAAGAAGGACTTTGTCTTCTGCCTCAGCAACTCTCTAGGGGATGCATTTCTCTTCCAGGTAGGAGGAGCTCCGTGTGTGTGTGTGTGTGTGATGTACACTGTTTGGTCATTTGTTGTATAACTTGGCTGTATTCCAAGCATGCTGTAGTGTGGAGTAAAGGTCTGCGTAACCTTTTCTCTAACCTCTGACCTCTAACCCTTTGTAGACGTGCAGTCAGACGGAGCTGGAGAACTGGATCACGGCCATCCACTCGGCGTGCGCGGCGGCCGTTGCCAGGCAGCATCACCGGGAGGACACGGTGCGTCTGTTGAGGGCGGAGATTAAGAAGCTGGAGCAGAAGATCGACATGGACGAGAAGATGAAGAAGATGGGAGACATGCAGCTCAGTGCCGTTACCGATACCAAGAAGAGGAAGACCATACTGGACCAGGTGAGAGAGTGTGTGAGCTCAGTTACCGATACCAAGAAGAGGAAGACCATACTGGACCATGTGAGAGAGAGTGTGAGCTTAGTTACCGATACCAAGAAGAGGAAGACCATACTGGACCGTGTGTGTGTGTGGGAATAGGACGCCATTTGGGACTCAACCCCTCATACTGTATCAGTCTTTATCTGCCCCTCTTCTCTGGGCTAGTTGGCTCACCCCGCCCCCTTGTCTGGCCCCTCCCCCCTCCCCTTGTCTGGAATGCAACTTCCGAGGTAACGCCTCGATCAAACCGACAGAGTCATTGCGTCAATGCTGGATAATAAATTCTGCAGTTAAACTTCTCCCCCCCCCCCCCCCCCATTATGTAATCCTAAATATTTGTGGATATGTGCGTAACAACAGTTCAGCATTCACCCTGCTACTATTTCTGAGGCGCTGTTGCACCTTCTTCACCACACCGTCTATGTGAAGGGACCGTTTCAGGTCCTCAGGTACCCGCTGTTGAACTTTGAACTTTTGACCCTCTTCACCCACGGCCCCGTCGATGTGGCTGGAGGCGTAGTCTCTCTGCTGTCTCCTGTCGTCCAAACGTCAGCTCTTTGGTTTTGTTGACGTTTGGGTGGGGGGAGACACGCGTGGCAGTGTAACCTCTCTCAAATGCATAGACACATCTATGGGTGCAAAGACTGTCCATCCGTCAGAAACATGGATGTCCCAAACCCAGATTGCCCCTTTTTTTAAAAAATGGGTTGTTGTTGGGGTTTTTTTTTGTTCTAGATCTTTCTGTGGGAGCAGAACTTGGAACAGTTTCATATGGGTTTGTTCCGGTTCCGGTGTTACCTGGCCAGTCTGCAAGGAGGGGAGCTGCCCAACCCCAAACGCCTGCTAGCCTTCGCCTCCAGACCCACTAAACTGGCCATGGGACGCCTCGGAATCTTCTCTGTGTCGTCCTTTCATGCTCTGGTGAGTTGCGAGCACACACACATACACACTGTCCTCCTGGTCTGTATAACCACTAGTCTGTCCTCCTGGTCTGTATAACCACTAGTCTGTCCTCCTGGTCTATATAACCATTAGTCCTCCTGGTCTGTATAACCACTAGTCTGTCCTCCTGGCCTGTATAACCACTAGTCCTCCTGGTCTATATAACCACTAGTCCTCCTGGTCTATATAATCACTAGTCCTCCTGGTCTGTATAACCACTAGTCCTCCTGGTCTATATAATCACTAGTCCTCCTGGTCTGTATAACCACTAGTCCTCCTGGTCTATATAACCACTAGTCCTCCTGGTCTCTATAACCACTAGTCCTCCTGGTCTCTATAACCACTAGTCTGTCCTCCTGGTCTGTATAACCACTAGTCCTCCTGGTCTCTATAACCACTAGTCCTCCTGGTCTCTATAACCACTAGTCCTCCTGGTCTGTATAACCACTAGTCCTCCTGGTCTCTATAACCACTAGTCCTCCTGGTCTCTATAACCACTAGTCTGTCCTCCTGGTCTGTATAACCACTAGTCCTCCTGGTCTATATAATCACTAGTCCTCCTGGTCTGTATAACCACTAGTCCTCCTGGTCTATATAACCACTAGTCCTCCTGGTCTCTATAACCACTAGTCTGTCCTCCTGGTCTGTATAACCACTAGTCCTCCTGGTCTATATAACCACTAGTCCTCCTGGTCTGTATAACCACTAGTCCTCCTGGTCTGTATAACCACTAGTCCTCCTGGTCTATATAACCACTAGTCCTCCTGGTCTGTATAACCACTAGTCTGTCCTCCTGGTCTGTATAACCACTAGTCTGTCCTCCTGGTCTATATAACCACTAGTCTGTCCTCCTGGTCTATATAACCACTAGTCCTCCTGGTCTATATAACCATTAGTCTGTCCTCCTGGTCTGTATAACCACTAGTCTGTCCTCCTGGTCTATATAACCACTAGTCCTCCTGGTCTGTATAACCACTAGTCCTCCTGGTCTGTATAACCATTAGTCTGTCCTCCTGGTCTGTAAAACCACTAGTCTGTCCTCCTGGTCTGTATAACCACTAGTCCTCCTGGTCTGTATAACCGCTAGTCCTCCTGGTCTGTATAACCACTAGTCCTCCTGGTCTGTATAACCACTAGTCTGTCCTCCTGGTCTGTATAACCATTAGTCTGTCCTCCTGGTCTGTATAACCACTAGTCCTCCTGGTCTGTATAACCACTAGTCTGTCCTCCTGGTCTGTATAACCACTAGTCTGTCCTCCTGGCCTGTATAACCACTAGTCCTCCTGGTCTATATAACCACTAGTCCTCCTGGTCTATATAATCACTAGTCCTCCTGGTCTGTATAACCACTAGTCCTCCTGGTCTATATAATCACTAGTCCTCCTGGTCTGTATAACCACTAGTCCTCCTGGTCTATATAACCACTAGTCCTCCTGGTCTCTATAACCACTAGTCCTCCTGGTCTCTATAACCACTAGTCTGTCCTCCTGGTCTGTATAACCACTAGTCCTCCTGGTCTCTATAACCACTAGTCCTCCTGGTCTCTATAACCACTAGTCCTCCTGGTCTGTATAACCACTAGTCCTCCTGGTCTCTATAACCACTAGTCCTCCTGGTCTCTATAACCACTAGTCTGTCCTCCTGGTCTGTATAACCACTAGTCCTCCTGGTCTATATAATCACTAGTCCTCCTGGTCTGTATAACCACTAGTCCTCCTGGTCTATATAACCACTAGTCCTCCTGGTCTCTATAACCACTAGTCTGTCCTCCTGGTCTGTATAACCACTAGTCCTCCTGGTCTATATAACCACTAGTCCTCCTGGTCTGTATAACCACTAGTCCTCCTGGTCTATATAACCACTAGTCCTCCTGGTCTGTATAACCACTAGTCTGTCCTCCTGGTCTGTATAACCACTAGTCTGTCCTCCTGGTCTATATAACCACTAGTCTGTCCTCCTGGTCTATATAACCACTAGTCCTCCTGGTCTATATAACCAGTAGTCTGTCCTCCTGGTCTGTATAACCACTAGTCTGTCCTCCTGGTCTATATAACCACTAGTCCTCCTGGTCTGTATAACCACTAGTCCTCCTGGTCTGTATAACCATTAGTCTGTCCTCCTGGTCTGTAAAACCACTAGTCTGTCCTCCTGGTCTGTATAACCACTAGTCCTCCTGGTCTGTATAACTGCTAGTCCTCCTGGTCTGTATAACCACTAGTCCTCCTGGTCTGTATAACCACTAGTCTGTCCTCCTGGTCTGTATAACCATTAGTCTGTCCTCCTGGTCTGTATAACCACTAGTCCTCCTGGTCTGTATAACCACTAGTCTGTCCTCCTGGTCTGTATAACCACTAGTCTGTCCTCCTGGTCTATATAACCACTAGTCCTCCTGGTCTGTATAACCACTAGTCTCTCCTCCTGGTCTGTATAACCACTAGTCTGTCCTCCTGGTCTATATAACCACTAGTTCTCCTGGTCTGTATAACCACTAGTCTTTCCTCCTGGTCTGTATAACCACTAGTCTGTCCTCCTGGTCTATATAACCACCAGTCCGTCCTCCTGGGCCATATAACCACTAGTCTCTCCTCCTGGTCTGTATAACCACTAGTCTCTCCTCCTGGTCTGTATAACCACTAGTCTGTCCTCCTGGTCTATATAACCACTAGTCCTCCTGGTCTGTATAACCACTAGTCCTCCTGGTCTGTATAACCACTAGTCTGTCCTCCTGGTCTATATAACCACCAGTCCGTCCTCCTGGGCCATATAACCACTAGTCTCTCCTCCTGGTCTGTATAACCACTAGTCTCTCCTCCTGGTCTGTATAACCACTAGTCTGTCCTCCTGGTCTATATAACCACTAGTCCTCCTGGTCTGTATAACCACTAGTCCTCCTGGTCTGTTTAACCACTAGTCTGTCCTCCTGGTCTATATAACCACTAGTCCTCCTGGTCTGTATAACCACTAGTCCTCCTGGTCTGTTTAACCACTAGTCTGTCCTCCTGGTCTATATAACCACTAGTCCTCCTCGTCTATATAACCATTAGTCCTCCTGGTCTGTATCACCACTAGTCTGTCCTCCTGGTCTATATAACCACTAGTCTGTATAACCACTAGTCTGTCCTCATGGTCTGTTTAACCACTAGTCTGTCCTCCTGGGCCATATAACCATTAGTCCTCCTGGTCTGTATAACCACTAGTCTGTCCTCCTGGTCTATATAACCACTAGTCCTCCTGGTCTGTATAACCACTAGTCCTCCTGGTCTGTTTAACCACTAGTCTGTCCTCCTGGTCTATATAACCACTAGTCCTCCTCGTCTATATAACCATTAGTCCTCCTGGTCTGTATCACCACTAGTCTGTCCTCCTGGTCTATATAACCACTAGTCTGTATAACCACTAGTCTGTCCTCATGGTCTGTTTAACCACTAGTCTGTCCTCCTGGTCTGTATAACCACTAGTCCTCCTGGTCTGTATAACCACTAGTCTGTCCTCCTGGTCTATATAACCACCAGTCCGTCCTCCTGGGCCATATAACCACTAGTCTCTCCTCCTGGTCTGTATAACCACTAGTCTCTCCTCCTGGTCTGTATAACCACTAGTCTTTTCCTCCTGGTCTATATAACCACTAGTCCTCCTGGTCTGTATAACCACTAGTCCTCCTGGTCTGTTTAACCACTAGTCTGTCCTCCTGGTCTATATAACCACTAGTCCTCCTGGTCTGTATAACCACTAGTCCTCCTGGTCTGTTTAACCACTAGTCTGTCCTCCTGGTCTATATAACCACTAGTCCTCCTCGTCTATATAACCATTAGTCCTCCTGGTCTGTATCACCACTAGTCTGTCCTCCTGGTCTATATAACCACTAGTCTGTATAACCACTAGTCTGTCCTCATGGTCTGTTTAACCACTAGTCTGTCCTCCTGGGCCATATAACCATTAGTCCTCCTGGTCTGTATAACCACTAGTCTGTCCTCCTGGTCTATATAACCACCAGTCCGTCCTCCTGGGCCATATAACCATTCCATGGTCAGACCTAACCAGCAGTGTCAGGTTTTGTGGGAGAGGTGTTCTGTGTGTTAGATATGCTCCTTTCAATAATGCTGTCTCTGTGAATGTCTTTCTCTCTTTCTCTGTCTTTCTCTCCTTTTGTCTGTCTCTGTGTGTGTCTGTCTCGCTCTGTGTGTTTGTCTGTGTGTCTCTCTCTGTGTCTGTCTCTTTCTCTCTGTATCACTCTCTCTCTTTCGCTGTTTCTTTCTCTCTGTGTGTCTGTGTCTCTCTCTCTCTCTGTCTCTCTCTCTCTATCGCTGTTTCTTTCTCTCTGTGTGTGTGTCTCTCTCTCTGTCTCTGTGTGTGTGTCTGTGTGTCTCTCTCTCGCTGTTTCTTTCTCTCTGTGTGTGTGTCTCTGTCTCTGTGTGTGTGTGTGTGTCTGTGTGTCTCTCTCTCGCTGTTTCTTTCTCTCGCTGTTTCTTACTCTCTCTCTGTGTGTGTGTGTCTGTGTGTGTGTGTCTGTGTGTGTGTGTCTGTGTGTGTGTGTGATGTAGGTGGCAGCCCGTACAGAGAGCGGGGGGAGGAGACGTACGCAGGCCATGTCACGTACCTCCTCATCCAAACGTAAGAGCAGGTTCTCCTCTCTGTGGGGCCTGGACACTACTTCCAAGAAGAAGACCACAGCCCACCCCACCATCAACCAGGTACGTGTCTTTAACTCTAGCAGACCACAGCCCACCCCACCATCAACCAGGTACGTGTCTTTAACTCTAGCAGACCACAGTCCACCCCACCATCAACCAGGTACGTGTCTTTAACTCTAGCAGACCACAGTCCACCATCAACCATCAACCAGGTACGTGTCTTTAACTCTAGCAGACCACAGTCCACCATCAACCATCAACCAGGTACGTGTCTTTAACTCTAGCAGACCACAGTCCACCAACAACCATCAACCAGGTACGTGTCTTTAACTCTAGCAGACCACAGTCCACCATCAACCATCAACCAGGTACGTGTCTTTAACTCTAGCAGACCACAGTCCACCAACAACCATCAACCAGGTACGTGTCTTTAACTCTAGCAGACCACAGTCCACCAACAACCATCAACCAGGTACGTGTCTTTAACTCTAGCAGACCACAGTCCACCCCACCATCAACCAGGTACGTGTCTTTAACTCTAGCAGACCACAGTCCACCCCACCATCAACCAGGTACGTGTCTTTAACTCTAGCAGACCACAGTCCACCCCACCATCAACCAGGTACGTGTCTTTAACTCTAGCAGACCACAGTCCACCCCACCATCAACCAGGTACGTGTCTTTAACTCTAGCAGACCACAGTCCACCATCAACCAGGTACGTGTCTTTAACTCTAGCAGACCACAGTCCACCCCACCATCAACCATCAACCAGGTACGTGTCTTTAACTCTAGCAGACCACAGCCCACCATCAACCATCAACCAGGTACGTGTCTTTAACTCTAGCAGACCACAGTCCACCATCAACCATCAACCAGGTACGTGTCTTTAACTCTAGCAGACCACAGTCCACCCCACCATCAACCAGGTACGTGTCTTTAACTCTAGCAGACCACAGTCCACCCCACCATCAACCATCAACCAGGTACGTGTCTTTAACTCTAGCAGACCACAGCCCACCATCAACCATCAACCAGGTACGTGTCTTTAACTCTAGCAGACCACAGTCCACCCCACCATCAACCAGGTACGTGTCTTTAACTCTAGCAGACCACAGCCCACCATCAACCATCAACCAGGTACGTGTCTTTAACTCTAGCAGACCACAGCCCACCATCAACCATCAACCAGGTACGTGTCTTTAACTCTAGCAGACCACAGCCCACCATCAACCAGGTACGTGTCTTTAACTCTAGAAGACCACAGTCCACCATCAACCATCAACCAGGTACGTGTCTTTAACTCTAGCAGACCACAGTCCACCCCACCATCAACCAGGTACGTGTCTTTAACTCTAGCAGACCACAGCCCACCATCAACCATCAACCAGGTACGTGTCTTTAACTCTAGCAGACCACAGCCCACCATCAACCATCAACCAGGTACGTGTCTTTAACTCTAGCAGACCACAGCCCACCATCAACCATCAACCAGGTACGTGTCTTTAACTCTAGCAGACCACAGTCCACCCCACCATCAACCAGGTACGTGTCTTTAACTCTAGCAGACCACAGCCCACCATCAACCATCAACCAGGTACGTGTCTTTAACTCTAGCAGACCACAGTCCACCCCACCATCAACCAGGTACGTGTCTTTAACTCTAGCAGACCACAGTCCACCATCAACCATCAACCAGGTACGTGTCTTTAACTCTAGCAGACCACAGTCCACCCCACCATCAACCAGGTACGTGTCTTTAACTCTAGCAGACCACAGCCCACCATCAACCATCAACCAGGTACGTGTCTTTAACTCTAGCAGACCACAGTCCACCCCACCATCAACCAGGTACGTGTCTTTAACTCTAGCAGACCACAGTCCACCATCAACCATCAACCAGGTACGTGTCTTTAACTCTAGCAGACCACAGTCCACCCCACCATCAACCAGGTACGTGTCTTTAACTCTAGCAGACCACAGTCCACCATCAACCATCAACCAGGTACGTGTCTTTAACTCTAGCAGACCACAGTCCACCCCACCATCAACCAGGTACGTGTCTTTAACTCTAGCAGACCACAGTCCACCCCACCATCAACCAGGTACGTGTCTTTAACTCTAGCAGACCACAGTCCACCATCAACCATCAACCAGGTACGTGTCTTTAACTCTAGCAGACCACAGTCCACCATCAACCATCAACCAGGTACGTGTCTTTAACTCTAGCAGACCACAGTCCACCCCACCATCAACCAGGTACGTGTCTTTAACTCTAGCAGACCACAGTCCACCATCAACCATCAACCAGGTACGTGTCTTTAACTCTAGCAGACCACAGTCCACCATCAACCATCAACCAGGTACGTGTCTTTAACTCTAGCAGACCACAGCCCACCATCAACCATCAACCAGGTACGTGTCTTTAACTCTAGCAGACCACAGCCCACAGTCCACCATCAACCAGGTACGTGTCTTTAACTCTAGCAGACCACAGCCCACCATCAACCATCAACCAGGTACGTGTCTTTAACTCTAGCAGACCACAGTCCACCATCAACCATCAACCAGGTACGTGTCTTTAACTCTAGCAGACCACAGTCCACCATCAACCAGGTACGTGTCTTTAACTCTAGCAGACCACAGTCCACCCCACCATCAACCAGGTACGTGTCTATAACTCTAGCAGACCACAGTCCACCATCACACCATCCTCCTGGTCTATGTAACCACTAGTCCGTCCTCCTTGTCTATATAACCAGCATCTCTATAGAAATGAACCTGCATAGAGATCTGGAACAATACACTTAGAACTCCCACTTAGAACTGCCACTTAGAACTGCCACTTAGAACTGCCACTTAGAACTGCCACTTAGAAATGCCACTTAGAACTGCCACTTAGAACTGCCACCTAGAACTGCCACCTAGAACTGCCACCTAGAACTGCCACCTAGAACTGCCACCTAGAACTACCACCTAGAACTGCCACCTAGAACTGCCACTTAGAACTCCCACTTAGAACTGCCACTTATCTCATATACATACAACTTCTTTGCTCAGCCATTTTTTGGAGGGGGTTCTATATTGGCCTTGTTGTTTCTCCCTCAGGTCTTTGTTGATGGGGAGGAGCCAGTGAAACAGCCCCTGGACGGGATCTATGATGTGGACACTGCCAGGGAGAGAGGGGTAAGTAGGCATCACACACACACACACACACTGCCAGGTAAATAGGCATCACACACACACACACACACACACACACACACACACACACACACACACACACACACACACACACACACACACACACACACACACACACTGCCAGGTAAGTAGGCATCACACACACACACACACTGCCAGGTAAGTAGGCATCACACACACACACACACACACACACACACACACACACACACACACACACACTGCCAGGGAGAGAGGGGTAAGTAGGCATCACACACACACACACACACACACACACACACACACACACACACACACACACACACACACACTGCCAGGGAGAGAGGGGTAAGTTGGCAACACACACACACACACACACACTGCCAGGTAAGTAGGCAGTCAGGTACCATTCATCTTCCTAGCTTGGTGGATAACTGGTACTGAGGCATCAGTCAAAGAACAGATTGACCTTCATTTACAAAATCTTTAGGCTGGTAGGAGCACACTATTTACAGCGTGTCTGTTTCCTAGAAGAGTGAAGAAGAGACTTCCTCGGGTCACATGTACAGTCAGCAGTGGTGTAAAGTACTACTTAAGTTGTTTTTTGGGGTGTCTGTACTATTTACTTGTTATATTTTTGACTACTTTTGTTTTTACTTCACTACATTCCTAAAGCAAATAATGTACTTTTTACTCCATAAATTTTCCTTGACACCTAAAAGTACTCGTTACATCTTGAATGCCTAGCAGGACAGGAAAATAATCACATTCACGCACTTATCAAGAGAACATCCCTGGTCATCCCTACTGCCTCTGATCTGGAGGACTCACTAAACAGAGAACACCCCTGGTCATCCCTACTGCCTCTGATCTGGAGGACTCACTAAACAGAGAACATCCCTGGTCATCCCTACTGCCTCTGATCTGGAGGACTCACTAAACAGAGAACATCCCTGGTCATCCCTACTGCCTCCGATCTGGAGGACTCACTAAACAGAGAACATCCCTGGTCATCCCTACTGCCTCTGATCTGGAGGACTCACTAAACAGAGAACATCCCTGGTCATCCCTACTGCCTCTGATCTGGAGGACTCACTAAACAGAGAACATCCCTACTGCCTCTGATCTGGAGGACTCACTAAACAGAGAACATCCCTGGTCATCCCTACTGCCTCTGATCTGGAGGACTCACTAAACAGAGAACATCCCTGTTCATCCCTACTGCCTCCGATCTGGAGGACTCACTAAACAGAGAACATCCCTGGTCATCCCTACTGCCTCTGATCTGGAGGACTCACTAAACAGAGAACATCCCTGGTCATCCATACTGACTCTGATCTGGAGGACTCACTAAACAGAGAACATCCCTGGTCATCCCTACTGCCTCCGATCTGGAGGACTCACTAAACAGAGAACATCCCTGGTCATCCCTACTGTCTCTGATCTGGAGGACTTACTAAACAGAGAACATCCCTGTTCATCCCTACTGCCTCCGATCTGGAGGACTCACTAAACAGAGAAAATCCTTGTTCATCCCTACTGCCTCCAATCTGGAGGACTCACTAAACAGAGAACATCCCTGGTCATCCCTACTGCCTCTGATCTGGAGGACTCACTAAACAGAGAACATCCCTGGTCATCCCTACTGCCTCTGATCTGGAGGACTCACTAAACAGAGAACATCCCTGGTCATCCCTACTGCCTCTGATCTGGTGGACTCACTAAACAGAGAACATCCCTGGTCATCTTTACTGCCTCTGATCTGGAGGACTCACTAAACAGAGAACATCCCTGGTCATCCCTACTGCCTCCGATCTGGAGGACTCACTAAACAGAGAACATCCCTGGTCATCCCTACTGCCTCCGATCTGGAGGACTCACTAAACAGAGAACATCCCTGGTCATCCCTACTGTCTCTGATCTGGAGGACTCACTAAACAGAGAACATCCCTGTTCATCCCTACTGCCTCCGATCTGGAGGACTCACTAAACAGAACATCCTTGTTCATCCCTACTGCCTCCGATCTGGAGGACTCACTAAACAGAGAACATCCCTGGTCATCCCTACTGCCTCTGATCTGGAGGACTCACTAAACAGAGAACATCCCTGGTCATCCCTACTGCCTCTGATCTGGAGGACTCACTAAACAGAGAACATCCCTGGTCATCCCTACTGCCTCTGGTCTGGAGGACTCACTAAACAGAGAACATCCCTGGTCATCCCTACTGCCTCTGATCTGGAGGACTCACTAAACAGAGAACATCCCTGGTCATCCCTACTGCCTCTGATCTGGAGGACTCACTAAACAGAGAACATCCCTGGTCATCCCTACTGCCTCTGATCTGGTGGACTCACTAAACAGAGAACATCCCTGGTCATCCCTACTGCCTCTGATCTGGAGGACTCACTAAACAGAGAACATCCCTGGTCATCCCTACTGCCTCTGATCTGGTGGACTCACTAAACCAACATGCTTTGTTTGTAAATGATGTCTGAGTGTTGGAGTGGGACCCTGGCTATCCGTAAATAAAAACAATTTTAACTAGAAAGATCTGGTTTGCTTAAAATAAGGAATTTGAAATGATTTTTACTGTTGATACTTAAGTATATTTTAAACCAAATACTTTTAGACTTTTACTAAAGTTGTATATTACTGGGTGACCTTTTACTAGAGGCATTTTATATTAAGGTATCTTTTACTTTTCCTCAAATATGACAGTGGGGTACTTTACCCACAACTGACAGGTAGTCATGCAAGTTCAAACCCCCGAGCTGACAAGGTACAAATCTGTCGTTCTGCCCCTTGAACAAGGCACTGTTCCTAGACCAGTTAACCCACTGTTCCTAGACCAGTTAACCAGTTAACCCACTGTTCCTAGAACAGTTAACCAGTTAACCCACTGTTCCTAGGCCGTCATTGTAAAATAATAATTTGTTCTTAACTGACTTGCCCTAGTTAACTAAAGGTTAACTAAAGGTTAACTAAAATAAAAATAAAACAAACAAGCTAGTTCTAAACAATGTCTTTCTATCTCTCCAGAAGAGTCATGAGGGGAAGAGTCTTCCTCAGGTCAACTCAGACAGTCACATGACAGACAGTGATATCTGGGTGCCTGACCACCTGACCCCGTCCTGGGTGTGTCTTCCTAACGACCAGCCTGTCCTCGCCATCATCCAGCCTGGAGAGTCTGCTCTGTACGTGCTGGAGACCATCTGCAAGGTAACTAGCAACTTAACTAACCTACACCGGAGACCATCTGCAAGGTAACTAGCAACTTAACTAACCTACACCGGAGACCGTCTGCAAGGTAACTAGCAACTTAACTAACCTACACCGGAGACCGTCTGCAAGGTAACTAGCAACTTAACTAACCTACACCGGAGACCGTCTGCAAGGTAACTAGCAACTTAACTAACCTACACTGGAGACCGTCTACAACTTTCCAGAGTAGAGAACAATGAAAAGCATTTCGCTACACTTGCATTAACATCTGCTAACCATGTGTATGTGACAAATAAAATGTGATTTGATTTGATGTTATGCCTCATCACACCAAGTGGTCTGTCCATCTCTTCCTGTCCTGGACTAGTTTAGTGTTCTAGTAACAGTGTACAGTCCTGTATGATTGGCTACGGTAAGGATGAGTCCTGTATGATTGGCTACGGTAAGGATGAGTCCTGTATGATTGGCTACGGTAAGGATGAGTCCTGTATGATTGGCTACGGTAAGGATGAGTCCTGTATGATTGGCTACGGTAAGGATGAGTCCTGTATGATTGGCTACGGTAAGGATGAGTCCTGTATGATTGGCTACGGTAAGGAAGAGTCCTGTATGATTGGCTACGGTAAGGATGAGTCCTGTATGATTGGCTACGGTAAGGATGAGTCCTGTATGATTGGCTACGGTAAGGATGAGTCCCGTATGATTGGCTACGGTAAGGATGAGTCCTGTATGATTGGCTACGGTAAGGATGAGTCCTGTATGATTGGCTACGGTAAGGATGAGTCCCGTATGATTGGCTACGGTAAGGATGAGTCCTGTATGATTGGCTACGGTAAGGATGAGTCCTGTATGATTGGCTACGGTAAGGATGAGTCCTGTATGATTGGCTACGGTAAGGATGAGTCCTGTATGATTGGCTACGGTAAGGATGAGTCCTGTATGATTGGCTACGGTAAGGATGAGTCCTGTATGATTGGCTACGGTAAGGATGAGTCCCGTATGACACTTTCAGGTTCTTCTCTTTAACCAGACGGATGACAATGATCTAACACGTTAACTCTCTACGGAACATAACAGGACTGATGTCAGCCCCACAGACGGGGAAGACTGGACATACACTCACAGGCATTATGGCTGCTACCTCACACAGGCATTATGGCTGCTACCTCACACAGGCATTATGGCTGCTACCTCACACAGGCATTATGGCTGCTACCTCACACAGGCATTATGGCTGCTACCTCACACAGGCATTATGGCTGCTACCTCACACAGGCATTATGGCTGCTACCTCACACTCACACAGGTATTATGGCTGCTACCTCACACAGGCATTATGGCTGCTACCTCACACTGAAATTAGCTCTGTAATGAGACAGGAACTGAGTCCCAAAAGGACTCTGTTTCCCCTCCCTCTCCCCTTGTTTCCCCTCCCTCTCTCCCTGTTTCCCCTCCCTCTCCTCCTGTTTCCCCTCCCTCTCCCTCTGTTTCCCCCCCTCTCCCCCTGTTTCCCCTCCCTCTCCCCTCCCTCTCCCCCCATTTCCCCCCTCTCCCCTCCCTCTCCCCCCATTTCCCCCCTCTCCCCTCCCT
Source organism: Oncorhynchus clarkii lewisi (assembly GCF_045791955.1). Taxonomy (NCBI): domain Eukaryota; kingdom Metazoa; phylum Chordata; class Actinopteri; order Salmoniformes; family Salmonidae; genus Oncorhynchus; species Oncorhynchus clarkii. The sequence goes on from NC_092170.1 coordinate 42,037,132, forward strand.
CTCCCCCCATTTCCCCCCTCTCCCCCCATTTCTCCCCCCATTTCCCCTCCCTCTCCCCCCTTTTCCCCCCTCTCCCCCTGTTTCCCCTCCCTCTCCCCCCGTTTCCCCCCGTTTCCCCTCCCTCTCCCTCTCTCTCCCTGTTTCCCCTCCCTCTCCCCCCTCTCTACCTGTTTCCCCTCCCTCTCCCCCTTCCTCTCCCCCTGGCCCACACAGACTTCCTCATGCTTTAAATGAGAAGTAACTCGCGTTCAAATCATTAAATGTACTGAGATTACGTCCGTCATATAAAGTTGGTTTCAAATGTTTATCATCTTGGTATATTATAGTACTTACAGTATATGTGTTCTGAAATTAAATGGTCACATTTTCACTAATAGGTTGTTCTTATTAAGATGGTTTAAAATGTGTACAGCTTCAACACAGTTTACAGGAAGTGCTGATCAGCTTGTTTGATGACAGACACACTGAATTGTGAAATACTCTGATTCTTATTGTGCCCGTTTTCCAGCTTTTAACACAGTTAACTTCCAGTCACGGATCTAACGACGTTGGAAGCTCCCTCTAGCCAATGATTACACCAATCCATGAAGTGTACGAGTGCACACTTTGGGGATAAGGGTGGAGAATTGAGATTGCAGCCCTACCCTGTACCGATCCTCTTTCTCTCTTCTAAACTCCACACTCTGAATCTTCACTAAACTGTGTGTGTGTGTGTTCTCTACTTAAACTCCACAGGCCCACCAGCTGGATTCCACCAAACATTACCTGCGTCTCAAGTTCCTCATGGATAACCAAGTCCAATTCTACATCCCTAAACCTGACGAGCAGCTGTGTGACTTGGTACGTTTCTCATTTCCTCATCACAGATGATCTCCTGTCACAGTCTTAGCATCCCACTGAGATGACACACACACCAGCGTAATAAATAAATTAGACTCCCTCCTCGTCGTATTCCGTTCGTGCTTCTTTTTGTAACAAGACATTCCTGTTCCTTCTCTCTTTTCATCTCTCCATCTCTCTCCTTCTTTCTCTCTCTCTCCTTCTCTCCATCTCTCCTCTCTCTTTCTCTCTCTCTCCTCTCTCCTCTCTCTCCTTCTTTCTCTCCATCTCTCCCTGTCCTTCTCTCTCCTTCTCTCGATCTCTCTCTCTCCTTCTCTCGATCTCCCTCTCTTCATCTCTCCCTGTCCTTCTCTCTCCTTCTCTCGATCTCTCTCTCTTCATCTCTCCCTGTCCTTCTCTCTCCTTCTCTCCATCTATCTCCTCTCTCTCTCTCCTTCTCTCCATCTATCTCCTTCTCTCTCTCTCTCTCTCCTTCTCTCCACAGCTTTACAAAGAGATAGAGCTGGGCTCCAAAATAACCAAAGTCATCCAGTTCGACAGGGATGAGTCCTGTATGATTGGCTACGGTAAGGATGAGTCCTGTATGATTGGCTACGGTAAGGATGAGTCCTGTATGATTGGCTACGGTAAGGATGAATCCTGTATGATTGGCTACGATAAGGATGAATCCTGTATGATTGGCTACTGTAAGGATGAGTCCTGTATGATTGGCTACGGTAAGGATGAGTCCTGTATGATTGGCTACGGTAAGGATGAATCCTGTATGATTGGCTACTGTAAGGATGAGTCCTGTATGATTGGCTACGGTAAGGATGAGTCCTGTATGATTGGCTACGGTAAGGATGAGCCCTGAATGATTGGCTACGGTAAGGATGAGTCCTGTATGATTGGCTATGGTAAGGATGAGTCCTGTATGATTGGCTATGGTAAGAATGATTGGTTACGGTAAGGATAAGTCCTGTATGATTGGCTACGGTAAGGATGATTGTTTACGGTAAGGATAAGTCCTGTATGATTGGTTATGGTAAGGATAAGTCCTGTATGATTGGTTACGGTAAGCATGATTGGCTACGATAAGGATGATTGGTTACGGTAAGGATGAATCCTTTATGATTGGCTATGGTAAGGATGAATCCTGTATGATTGGCTACGGTAAGGATGATTGGTTACGGTAAGGATAAGTCCTGTATGATTGGCTACGGTAAGGATGATTGGTTACGGTAAGGATAAGTCATGTATGATTGGTTACGGTAAGGATGACTGGCTACGGTAAGGATGATTGGTTGCGGTAAGGATGAGTCCTGTATGATTGGTTAGGCACCCTATTCCCTATATAGTTCACTACTTCAGACCAGAGCCCTATAGAACCCTATTCCCTATATAGTGCACTACTTTAGACCAGGGCCCTATAGAACCCTATTCCCTATATAGTGCACTACTTTAGACCAGAGCCCTATAGAACCCTATTCCCTATATGTAGTGCACTACTTTAGACCAGGGCCCTATAGAACCCTATTCCATATATAGTGCACTACTTTTTTATACAGAGTGAATATTTCCACTCGCGGTTGTGATGTATCCTGTTATTGACTTCCAGTCACATCTCAGATTTCCTGTCTTTCTTAGACCAATCCCTGTCAGGGCAGAGAAAATAAATCCCAGGTGATTTAGTGATGTGCTTTCAATTAATGAAGTGTTTCTCTCTCATCTCACTCACTCACTCACTCACTCTCTGTCCCTCTCTCCCTCCCTTTCTCTCTGTCCCTCTCTCCCTCCTTCTCTGTCTCTCTCTCCTCTCCTCCAGGGCTTTCCATCTCAGTGGTAGAGGAGGATTTGGTGCAGCAGCTCTACATAACCGATGTAAAGGCGGGAGGATTGGCCTTCGCTAGAGGTTCATTACAAATCCCAACTCAAATGAGTTTCCATCTCCATTTATCTGTGTCTGAGTATATAACAGAACAGACAGGGCAGGGACAGGGACGATATGATTAGTTTCATGCCAGACAGAGAGGAGAGGGATGATATGATTAGTTTCATGCCAGACAGAGAGGAGAGGGAAGATATGATTAGTTTCATGCCAGACAGAGAGGGCAGGGAAAGGGAAGATATGATTAGTTTCATGCCAGACAGAGAGGGCAGGGAGAAGGAAGATATGATTAGTTTCATGCCAGACAGAGGAGAGGGAAGATATGATTAGTTTCATGCCAGACAGAGAGGAGAGGGACGATATGATTAGTTTCATGCCAGACAGAGAGGAGAGGGAAGATATGATTAGTTTCATGCCAGACAGAGAGGGCAGGGAGAAGGAAGATATGATTTTTTTCATGCCAGACAGAAGAGAGGGACGATATGATTAGTTTCATGCCAGACAGAGAGGAGAGGGACGATATGATTAGTTTTATGCCAGACAGAGAGGAGAGGGACGATATGATTAGTTTCATGCCAGACAGAGAGGGCAGGGAGAAGGAAGATATGATTAGTTTCATGCCAGACCGAGAGGGCAGGGAGAAGGAAGATATGATTAGTTTCATGCCAGACAGAGGAGAGGGACGATATGATTAGTTTCATGCCAGACAGAGAGGAGAGGGAAGATATGATTAGTTTCATGCCAGACCGAGGAGAGGGACGATATGATTAGTTTCATGCCAGACAGAGAGGAGAGGGACGATATGATTAGTTTCATGCCAGACAGAGAGGAGAGGGACGATATGATTAGTTGCATGCCAGACAGAGAGGAGAGGGAAGATATGATTAGTTGCATGCCAGACAGAGAGGAGAGGGACGATATGATTAGTTGCATGCCAGACAGAGAGGAGAGGGACGATATGATTAGTTGCATGCCAGACAGAGAGGAGAGGGAAGATATGATTAGTTTCATGCCAGACAGAGAGGAGAGGGACGATATGATTAGTTTCATGCCAGACAGAGAGGAGAGGGACAATATGATTAGTTTCATGCCAGACAGAGAGGAGAGGGAGAGGGAAGATATGATTAGTTTCATGCCAGACAGAGAGGAGAGGGACGATATGATTAGTTTCATGCCAGACAGAGAGGGCAGGGAGAGGGAAGATATGATTCGTTTCATGCCAGACAGAGCGGGCAGGGAGAGTGAAGATATGATTAGTTTCATGCCAGACCGAGAGGGCAGGGAGAGGGAAGATATGATTAGTTTCATGCCAGACAGAGAGGGCAGGGAGAAGGAAGATGTGATTAGTTTCATGCCAGACAGAGGAGAGGGACGATATGATTAGTTTCATGCCAGACAGAGAGGAGAGGGAAGATATGATTCGTTTCATGCCAGACAGAGAGGGCAGGGAGAAGGAAGATATGACTAGTTTCATGCCAGACAGAGAGGAAAGGGACGATATGATTAGTTCCATGCCAGACAGAGAGGAGAGGGACGATATGATTAGTTTCATGCCAGACAGAGAGGAGAGGGACGATATGATTAGTTTCATGCCAGACAGAGCGGGCAGGGAGAGGGAAGATATGATTAGTTTCATGCCAGACAGAGAGGGCAGGGAGAGGGAAGATATGATTAGTTTCATGCCAGACAGAGAGGGCAGGGAGAAGGAAGATATGATTAGTTTCATGCCAGACAGAGGAGAGGGACGATATGATTAGTTTCATGCCAGAATGAGAGAGGGAAGATATGATTAGTTTCATGCCAGACAGAGAGACGATATGATTAGTTTCATGCCAGACAGAGAGGAGAGGGAAGATATGATTAGTTTCATGCCAGACAGAGATGAGAGGGAAGATATGATTAGTTTCATGCCAGACAGAGAGGAGAGGGACGATATGATTAGTTTCATGCCAGACAGAGAGGAGAGGGAAGATATGATTAGTTTCATGCCAGACAGAGAGGAGAGGGATGATATGATTAGTTTCATGCCAGACAGAGAGGAGAGGGAAGATATGATTAGTTTCATGCCAAACAGAGAGGGCAGGGAAAGGGAAGATATGATTAGTTTCATGCCAGACAGAGAGGGCAGGGAGAAGGAAGATATGATTAGTTTCATGCCAGACAGAGGAGAGGGAAGATATGATTAGTTTCATGCCAGACAGAGAGGAGAGGGACGATATGATTAGTTTCATGCCAGACAGAGAGGAGAGGGACGATATGATTAGTTTCATGCCAGACAGAGAGGGCAGGGAGAAGGAAGATATGATTTTTTTCATGCCAGACAGAAGAGAGGGACGATATGATTAGTTTCATGCCAGACAGAGAGGAGAGGGACGATATGATTAGTTTCATGCCAGACAGAGAGGAGAGGGACGATATGATTAGTTTCATGCCAGACAGAGAGGGCAGGGAGAAGGAAGATATGATTAGTTTCATGCCAGACCGAGAGGGCAGGGAGAAGGAAGATATGATTAGTTTCATGCCAGACAGAGGAGAGGGACGATATGATTAGTTTCATGCCAGACAGAGAGGAGAGGGAAGATATGATTAGTTTCATGCCAGACCGAGGAGAGGGACGATATGATTAGTTTCATGCCAGACAGAGAGGAGAGGGACGATATGATTAGTTTCATGCCAGACAGAGAGGAGAGGGACGATATGATTAGTTGCATGCCAGACAGAGAGGAGAGGGAAGATATGATTAGTTGCATGCCAGACAGAGAGGAGAGGGACGATATGATTAGTTGCATGCCAGACAGAGAGGAGAGGGACGATATGATTAGTTGCATGCCAGACAGAGAGGAGAGGGAAGATATGATTAGTTTCATGCCAGACAGAGAGGAGAGGGACGATATGATTAGTTTCATGCCAGACAGAGAGGAGAGGGACAATATGATTAGTTTCATGCCAGACAGAGAGGAGAGGGACGATATGATTAGTTTCATGCCAGACAGAGAGGGCAGGGAGAGGGAAGATATGATTCGTTTCATGCCAGACAGAGCGGGCAGGGAGAGTGAAGATATGATTAGTTTCATGCCAGACCGAGAGGGCAGGGAGAGGGAAGATATGATTAGTTTCATGCCAGACAGAGAGGGCAGGGAGAAGGAAGATGTGATTAGTTTCATGCCAGACAGAGGAGAGGGACGATATGATTAGTTTCATGCCAGACAGAGAGGAGAGGGAAGATATGATTCGTTTCATGCCAGACAGAGAGGGCAGGGAGAAGGAAGATATGATTAGTTTCATGCCAGACAGAGAGGAGAGGGACGATATGATTAGTTCCATGCCAGACAGAGAGGAGAGGGACGATATGATTAGTTTCATGCCAGACAGAGAGGAGAGGGACGATATGATTAGTTTCATGCCAGACAGAGCGGGCAGGGAGAGGGAAGATATGATTAGTTTCATGCCAGACAGAGAGGGCAGGGAGAGGGAAGATATGATTAGTTTCATGCCAGACAGAGGAGAGGGACGATATGATTAGTTTCATGCCAGAATGAGAGAGGGAAGATATGATTAGTTTCATGCCAGACAGAGAGACGATATGATTAGTTTCATGCCAGACAGAGAGGAGAGGGAAGATATGATTAGTTTCATGCCAGACAGAGATGAGAGGGAAGATATGATTAGTTTCATGCCAGACAGAGAGGAGAGGTACGATATGATTAGTTTCATGCCAGACAGAGAGGAGAGGGAAGATATGATTAGTTTCATGCCAGACAGAGAGGAGAGGGACGATATGATTAGTTTCATGCCAGACAGAGAGGAGAGTGACGATATGATTAGTTTCATGCCAGACAGAGCGGGCAGGGAGAGGGAAGATATGATTAGTTTCATGCCAGACAGAGAGGAGAGGGACGATATGATTCGTTTCATGCCAGACAGAGAGGGCAGGGAGAGGGAAGATATGATTAGTTTCATGCCAGACAGAGGAGAGGGACGATATGATTAGTTTCATGCCAGACAGAGAGGAGAGGGACGATATGATTAGTTTCATGCCAGACAGAGAGGAGAGGGAAGATATGATTAGTTTCATGCCAGACAGAGAGGGCAGGGAGAAGGAAGATATGATTAGTTTCATGCCAGACAGAGAGGAGAGGGACGATATGATTAGTTTCATGCCAGACAGAGAGGAGAGGGAAGATATGATTAGTTTCATGCCAGACAGAGAGGGCAGGGAGAAGGAAGATATGATTAGTTTCATGCCAGACAGAGAGGAGAGGGACGATATGATTAGTTTCATGCCAGACAGAGAGGAGAGGGAAGATATGATTAGTTTCATGCCAGACAGAGAGGGCAGGGAGAAGGAAGATATGATTAGTTTCATGCCAGACAGAGAGGGCAGGGAGAGGGAAGATATGATTAGTTTCATGCCAGACAGAGGAGAGGGACGATATGATTAGTTTCATGCCAGACAGAGAGGAGAGGGACGATATGATTAGTTTCATGCCAGACAGAGAGGAGAGGGAAGATATGATTAGTTTCATGCCAGACAGAGAGGGCAGGGAGAAGGAAGATATGATTTTTTTCATGCCAGACAGAAGAGAGGGACGATATGATTAGTTTCATGCCAGACAGAGAGGAGAGGGACGATATGATTAGTTTCATGCCAGACAGAGAGGAGAGGGACGATATGATTAGTTTCATGCCAGACAGAGAGGGCAGGGAGAAGGAAGATATGATTAGTTTCATGCCAGACAGAGAGGGCAGGGAGAAGGAAGATATGATTAGTTTCATGCCAGACAGAGGAGAGGGACGATATGATTAGTTTCATGCCAGACAGAGAGGAGAGGGAAGATATGATTAGTTTCATGCCAGACCGAGGAGAGGGACGATATGATTAGTTTCATGCCAGACAGAGAGGAGAGGGACGATATGATTAGTTTCATGCCAGACAGAGAGGAGAGGGACGATATGATTAGTTGCATGCCAGACAGAGAGGAGAGGGAAGATATGATTAGTTGCATGCCAGACAGAGAGGAGAGGGACGATATGATTAGTTGCATGCCAGACAGAGAGGAGAGGGACGATATGATTAGTTGCATGCCAGACAGAGAGGAGAGGGAAGATATGATTAGTTTCATGCCAGACAGAGAGGAGAGGGACGATATGATTAGTTTCATGCCAGACAGAGAGGAGAGGGACAATATGATTAGTTTCATGCCAGACAGAGAGGAGAGGGAGAGGGAAGATATGATTAGTTTCATGCCAGACAGAGAGGAGAGGGACGATATGATTAGTTTCATGCCAGACAGAGAGGGCAGGGAGAGTGAAGATATGATTAGTTTCATGCCAGACAGAGAGGGCAGGGAGAGGGAAGATATGATTAGTTTCATGCCAGACAGAGAGGGCAGGGAGAAGGAAGATGTGATTAGTTTCATGCCAGACAGAGGAGAGGGACGATATGATTAGTTTCATGCCAGACAGAGAGGAGAGGGAAGATATGATTAGTTTCATGCCAGACAGAGAGGGCAGGGAGAAGGAAGATATGATTAGTTTCATGCCAGACAGAGAGGAGAGGGACGATATGATTAGTTCCATGCCAGACAGAGAGGATAGGGACGATATGATTAGTTTCATGCCAGACAGAGAGGAGAGGGACGATATGATTAGTTTCATGCCAGACAGAGCGGGCAGGGAGAGGGAAGATATGATTAGTTTCATGCCAGACAGAGAGGGCAGGGAGAGGGAAGATATGATTAGTTTCATGCCAGACAGAGAGGGCAGGGAGAAGGAAGATATGATTAGTTTCATGCCAGACAGAGGAGAGGGACGATATGATTAGTTTCATGCCAGAATGAGAGAGGGAAGATATGATTAGTTTCATGCCAGACAGAGAGACGATATGATTAGTTTCATGCCAGACAGAGATGAGAGGGAAGATATGATTAGTTTCATGCCAGACAGAGAGGAGAGGGAAGATATGATTAGTTTCATGCCAGACAGAGAGGAGAGGGACGATATGATTAGTTTCATGCCAGACAGAGAGGAGAGGGAAGATATGATTAGTTTCATGCCAGACAGAGAGGAGAGGGACGATATGATTAGTTTCATGCCAGACAGAGAGGAGGGGACGATATGATTAGTTTCATGCCAGACAGAGAGGGCAGGGAGAGGGAAGATATGATTAGTTTCATGCCAGACAGAGGAGAGGGACTATATGATTAGTTTCATGCCAGACAGAGAGGAGAGTGACGATATGATTAGTTTCATGCCAGACAGAGAGGAGAGGGAAGATATGATTAGTTTCATGCCAGACAGAGAGGGCAGGGAGAAGGAAGATATGATTAGTTTCATGCCAGACAGAGAGGAGAGGGACGATATGATTAGTTTCATGCCAGACAGAGACGACGACGACGACGACATAACGACCTCCTTTAGAACCATTTGGCAGAACGCCGAGAATAGGTTCTATAAATGAAGCTCGTTGATAATAAAGAATGAATCAATTTCATATTGACTTCGAGTGTCCCTGTGTAGAATTTCCATAAGTGTATTTTTACTATTTTCTACATTGTAGAATAATAGTGAAGACATCAAAACTACGAAATAACACATATGGAATCATGTAGTAACCAAAAAAGTGTTAAACAAATCAAAATATATTTTATATTTGAGATTCTTCAAAGTAGCCACCCCTTTGCCTTGATGACAGCTTTGCACATTTGTGGCATTCTCTCAACCAGCTTCACCTGGAATGCTTCTCCAAAAGTCTTGAAGGGGTTCCCACATATGCTGAGCACTTTTTTGGCTGCTTTTCCTTCACTCTGCGGTCTAACTCATTCCAAACCATCTCAATTGGGTTGAGGTCGGGTGATTGTGGAGGCCAGGTCATCTGAAGCAGCACGCCATCACTCTCCTTCTTGGTCAAATAGGCCTTACACAGCCTGGAGGTGTGTTGGGTCATTGTCCTGTTGAAAAACAAATGATAATCCCAATAAGAGCAAACTAAAGGAGATGGCGTATCGCTGCAGAATGCTGTGGTAGCCATACTGGTTAAGTGTGCCTTGAATTCTAAATAAATCACTGACAGTATCACCAGCAAAGCACCATCCCACCTCTTCCTCCATGCTTCATGGTGGGAACCACACATTCGGAGATCATCCAATGACCTACTCTGCGTCTCACAAAGACACAATGGTTGGAACCAAAAATCTCCAATTTGGACTCATCAGACCAAAGGACAGATTTCCACCAGTCTAATGTCCATTGCTCGTGTTTCTTGGCCTAAGCAAGTCTCTTCTTCTTATTGGTGTCCTTTAGTAGTGGTTTCATTGCAGCAATTCAACCATGAAGGCCTGATTCACACAGTCTCCTCTGAACAGATGATGTTGAGATGTCTCTGTAACTTGAACTCTGTGAAGCATTTATTTGTGCTGCAATTTCTGAGGCTGGTAACTCTAATGAACTTATCCTCTGCAGCAGAGGTACCTCTGGGTCTGCCTTTCCTGTGACGGTCCTCTTGAAGAAACTTAATTCTTGAAAAGAGAGATGTTTTAGTCTGTGTTTCTGTTAGCACTTTGTGAAAACTGCTGATGTAAAAAAAAAAAAAATGCCTTCAGAAAATAAATGTAATTGATTCAGATAAAATAGTCCAACATCCAGTCATTATGCCGTTTTCAGCTGTGCTGTGATTATTATATTTATTTTAGTTCAGCTTGTACAATAATTTTCAGATGAGCACGAGTGAGCACACACGCACTAATATACCATCTTGGCTCTTCAGGTCTGAATGCGGGCGATGAGATCTTGCAGCTGAATGGGAAAGACTCGTGCAGATTGAAGTTCGGAGACATGAAGGGGGCGTTTTCCCAGGCCTCTCTGTCCCTGACCGTCAACACTCTGCCCTCCACGGACCGACGACAAATCTGTTACCTGCCCCCCCGACGCTCTGACGCACAGGAAGTCCTCCACACAGACATCTTCTCTGTGAACCAGGGTGAGTTACAGTAGTCCTCCACACAGACATCTTCTCTGTGAACCAGGGTGAGTTAGAGTAGTCCTACACACAGACATCTTCTCTGTGAACCAGGGTGAGTTACAGTAGTCCTCCACACAGACATCTTCTCTGTGAACCAGGGTGAGTTAGAGTAGTCCTACACACAGACATCTTCTCTGTGAACCAGGGTGAGTTACAGTAGTCCTCCACACAGACATCTTCTCTGTGAACCAGGGTGAGTTACAGTAGTCCTCCACACAGACATCTTCTCTGTGAACCAGGGTGAGTTAGAGTAGTCCTACACACAGACATCTTCTCTGTGAACCAGGGTGAGTTAGAGTAGTCCTACACACAGACATCTTCTCTGTGAACCAGGGTGAGTTACAGTAGTCCTCCACACAGACATCTTCTCTGTGAACCAGGGTGAGTTACAGTAGTCCTACACACAGACATCTTCTCTGTGAACCAGGGTGAGTTACTGTAGTCCTCTATACTGACGTGAACCAGGGTGAGTTACAGTAGACCTCTACACAGACATCTTCTCTATGAACCAGGGTGAGTTACTGTAGTCCTCTATACTGACGTGAACCAGGGTGAGTTACAGTAGTCCTCTACACAGACATCTTCTCTATGAACCAGGGTGAGTTACAGTAGTCCTCCACACAGACATCTTCTCTGTGAACCAGGGTGAGTTAGAGTAGTCCTACACACAGACATCTTCTCTGTGAACCAGGGTGAGTTACAGTAGTCCTCCACACAGACATCTTCTCTGTGAACCAGGGTGAGTTACAGTAGTCCTACACACAGACATCTTCTCTGTGAACCAGGGTGAGTTACTGTAGTCCTCTATACTGACGTGAACCAGGGTGAGTTACAGTAGACCTCTACACAGACATCTTCTCTATGAACCAGGGTGAGTTACTGTAGTCCTCTATACTGACGTGAACCAGGGTGAGTTACAGTAGTCCTCTACACAGACATCTTCTCTATGAACCAGGGTGAGTTACAGTAGTCCTCCACACAGACATCTTCTCTGTGAACCAGGGTGAGTTAGAGTAGTCCTCCACACAGACATCTTATCTGTGAACCAGGGTGAGTTACAGTAGTCCTACACACAGACATCTTCTCTGTGAACCAGGGTGAGTTACAGTAGTCCTCCACACAGACATCTTCTCTGTGAACCAGGGTGAGTTACAGTAGTCCTCCACACAGACATCTTCTCTGTGAACCAGGGTGAGTTAGAGTAGTCCTACACACAGACATCTTCTCTGTGAACCAGGGTGAGTTACAGTAGTCCTCCACACAGACATCTTCTCTGTGAACCAGGGTGAGTTACAGTAGTCCTCCACACAGACATCTTCTCTGTGAACCAGGGTGAGTTACAGTAGTCCTCCACACAGACATCTTCTCTGTGAACCAGGGTGAGTTACAGTAGTCCTCCACACAGACATCTTCTCTGTGAACCAGGGTGAGTTACAGTAGTCCTCCACACAGACATCTTCTCTGTGAACCAGGGTGAGTTACAGTAGTCCTCTATACAGACATGAACCAGGGTGAGTTACAGTAGACCTCTACACTGACGTGAACCAGGGTGAGTTACAGTAGTCCTCTATACTGACGTGTTCTCTGTGAACCAGGGTGAGTTACAGTAGTCCTCTATACTGACGTGAACCAGGGTGAGTTACAGTAGACCTCTATACTAACGTGAACCAGGGTGAGTTACAGTAGACCTCTATACTGATGTGTTCTCTGTGAACCAGGGTGAGTTACAGTAGACCTCTATACTGACGTGAACCAGGGTGAGTTACAGTAGACCTCTATACTGATGTGTTCTCTGTGAACCAGGGTGAGTTACAGTAGACCTCTACACTGACGTGAACCAGGGTGAGTTACAGTAGACCTCTACACTGACGTGAACCAGGGTGAGTTACAGTAGACCTCTACACTGACGTGAACCATGGTGAGGTACAGTAGACCTCTATACTGACGTGTTAGGGAACATTTGGGAATCTGGTAATATTGATATGCCAGCAGGACAGCTGCTCACCATGGTCTGTCTATGTTGTTGATGTTTGTATTGTTGATGTTTGTATTGTTGATGTTTGTATTGTTGATGTTTGTATTGTCGTTTGTATTGTTAATTGATGATGTTTGTATTGTTTATTTGTATTGTTTGTTTATTGTTTTTGCTGTTTGTATTGTTTGTATTGTTGTTGATGTTCGAATTGTTGATGTATTGTTGATGTTTGTTGTTGATGTTTGTTTGTATTGTTGATGTGTTTTATGTTTGTATTGTTTGTTTGTATTGTTGTTGATGTTTGTATTGTTGATGTGGTGTTCATGTTTGTATTGTTGATGTTTGTATTGTTGATGTTTGTATTGTTGATGTTTGTATTGTTGTTGAAGTTTGTATTGTTTGTTTGTAATGTTGATGTGGTGTTTATATTCTTCATGTTCCAGAGGAGATTCTGGATGACGGGGTTGGTCTGATGCTGGATAGTTCTGGAGACAGCCTGGACGACGACTCTGAGATCTTCAGCGAGGCAGACCAATGCAGAAAGGTAAAGGTTCTCTTCTCCTTCCTATTTCACCTCTATTCAAGCAGGGACGTCCCATTGAGACCCAACGTCTCTTTTCCGAGGGAGCCCTGCGTCACTAAAATGCAGAAAATACAAAGTGCATAATAATGAACCAGTGATACAAATGACAACAAACATTCATGTGATTATGTTGACCGTGTGGATCACCAGTGATTCGTCTCTGTGCTTCACTGAACATTGTGCTGCACCGTCTGTAATCTAGAGACGTCCCCTCTCTGCACCGTCTGTAATCTAGCGACGTCCCCTCTCTGCACCGTCTGTAATCTAGAGACGTCCCCTCTCTGCACCATATTCTGCACCGTCTGTAATCTAGCGACGTCCCCTCTCTGCACCGTCTGTAATCTAGCGACGTCCCCTCTCTGCACCGTCTGTAATCTAGAGACGTCCCCTCTCTGCACCATATTCCGCACCGTCTGTAATCTAGAGACGTCCCCTCTCTGCACCATATTCTGCACCGTCTGTAATCTGGCGACGTTCCCCCTCTGCACCATATTCTGCACTGTCTGTAATCTAGAGACGTCCCCTCTCTGCACCGTCTGTAATCTAGAGACGTCCCCTCTCTGCACCATATTCTGCACCGTCTGTAATCTAGAGACGTCCCCTCTCTGCACCGTCTGTAATCTAGAGACGTCCCCTCTCTGCACCATATTCTGCACCGTCTGTAATCTAGAGACGTCCCCCCTCTGCACCATATTCTGCACCGTCTGTAATCTAGCCTCTTGTCATGAGCCGTCCGGGCCGTTACTGAGAACCACGTACCAGATTTTTTTTTAACAAGGTGGTTAGCAATTGATTTTTAATAGTATTTCTTGCGCCTACCTAGCTTAAATTCTAGATGTCGGATTTACAACGAGACTGTAGCGTCCATAAAGTGACCTTTATGGACTTTAAAAAATGCAGGATTGACTAAGTTTGTAGCATCAGTTTTTATTAAATGTATCATTTATTGCTCTCGCGTTTCAGTCAACAATATGCTAACGTTTTTGTAGCATTTCTGACAATAATATATTTTTTTAGCTGAAGCTCTGAGTTCTGTAACACCGGTCTGCCAGTCATGAGAAGTGTATGGAACAAACCTAGACTACTGTATTTAGCTAGCTTTATGGTCGTGTTCAAGCTGAGGTTAATCAATAAATACAAACCTAGACTACTGTATTTAGCTAGCTATATCAAATCAAAAATCATCAAATCAAATTTTATTTGTCACATACACATGGTTAGCAGATGTTAATGCGAGTGTAGCGAAATGCTTGTGCTTCTAGTTCCGACAATGCAGTAATAACAAGTAATCTAACTAACAATTCCAAAACTACTGTCTTGTACACAGTGTAAGGGGATAAAGAATATGTACATAAAGATATATGAATGAGTGATGGTACAGAGCAGCATAGGCAAGATACAGTAGATGATATCGAGTACAGTATGTACAAATGAGATGAGTATGTAAACAAAGTGGCATAGTTTAAAGTGGCTAGTGATACATGTATTACATAAGGATACAGTCGATGATATAGAGTACAGTATATACGTATGCATATGAGATGAATAATGTAGGGTAAGTAACATTATATAAGGTAGCATTGTTTAAAGTGGCTAGTGATATATTTACATAATTTCCCATCAATTCCCATTATTAAAGTGGCTGGAGTTGTGTCAGTGTGTTGGCAGCAGCCACTCAGTGTTAGTGGTGGCTGTTTAACAGTCTGATGGCCTTGAGATAGAAGCTGTTTTTCAGTCTCTCGGTCCCAGCTTTGATGCACCTGTACTGACCTCGCCTTCTGGATGATAGCGGGGTGAACAGGCAGTGGCTCGGGTGGTTGATGTCCTTGATGATCTTTATGGCCTTCCTGTGACATCGGGTGGTGTAGGTGTCCTGGAGGGCAGGTAGTTTGCCCCCGGTGATGCGTTGCTGTATTTAGCTAGCTATATGGTGGTGTTCAAGCTGAGGTTAATCAATAAATACAAACCTAGACTACTGTATTTAGCTAGCTATATGGTGGTGTTCAAGCTGAGGTTAATCAATAAATACAAACCTAGACTACTGTATTTAGCTAGCTATATGGTGGTGTTCAAGCTGAGGTTAATCAATAAATACAAACCTAGACTACTGTATTTAGCTAGCTATATGGTGGTGTTCAAGCTGAGGTTAATCAATAAATACAAACCTAGACTACTGTATTTAGCTAGCTTTATGGTGGTGTTCAAGCTGAGGTTAATCAATAAATACAAACAGACATTTTGATTTGCTAGGTTATATAGCTAATGTTAGCTTGTACAAAGTCCAGCAACTAGCCTCTGCTAGCAGCTAGCTAAATATCAGGTAGCTAGCCATAAATAAAGGTAGCTAGCCAATTAATGTGGTTTTGATTAGCTAGGTAGTTATCCAACAAGTGAGGAAAGATGGCTAGCTATATTTTTTACCAAGTAAGGTTTTTCACGTAAGGCTGAAGTCGTCATGTGTAAACTGCTGATCTAGACACTTGCGTGTAGACAGAGCACAAACAAAATGTCCACAAATAAACATCCAAGGCTGCTATGATAGCCAATTCATTTTTAGCTAGTTAAGTAACCTTAGCCATCGTAAGATTGTAACGTTAGCTAACGTGTATGGCCAGTTCATGCACCACAATAGATTATACAAAACATAACTAGTTTGTTAAGTTTAAACCACCATATTTTGGGGAAACTGCCACGTTTTCTTCTTCTTCGTTGCGCTGACCAAGCTACAGTAATATGAGGTAGTCAGATTTCAGACAGGACAAACACTTGCAATTAGCTACACTACATTTCATTGAAGAACAACCAAGACCACACAAACTCATAGCCAATAAAACAAATGGTTTTGTTTAAATAAACAGTAAGCTAGTTATGAACCGCATATAGTAAAATGGTTGAACCCCAAACGCACATGTAAAACACTACCCCAGTTGTGCATGCTAGCATCAACTTATCAGAGTCGACTGACAGCATCGCTGTACAACAATATTCCAGCTCTGGAGTAAGCTTTTTCCTCTGCTGTGTTGTCATTTTGTTATAATTCAAAATTGTGCTGACTGATCAACACAGTGTCAGTTACTTTTTCTGAAGTTGCCTTGAAGTTGCCTTGAAGTTGCCATGAAGTTGCCATGAAGTTGCCTTGAAGTTGCCTTGAAGTTGCCTTGAAGTTGCCATGAAGTTGCCATGAAGTTGCCTTGAAGTTGCCTTGAAGTTGCCTTGAAGTTGCCTTGAAGTTGCCATGAAGTTGCCATGAAGTTGCCATGAAGTTGCCATGAAGTTGCCATGAAGTTGCCATGAAGTTGCCTTGAAGTTGCCATGAAGTTGCCATGAAGTTGCCTTGAAGTTGCCTTGAAGTTGCCTTGAAGTTGCCATGAAGTTGCCATGAAGTTGCCATGAAGTTGCCATGAAGTTGCCATGAAGTTGCCATGAAGTTGCCATGAAGTTGCCATGAAGTTGCCTTGAAGTTGCCATGAAGTTGCCATGAAGTTGCCATGAAGTTGCCATGAAGTTGCCATGAAGTTGCCATGAAGTTGCCATGAAGTTGCCATGAAGTTGCCATGAAGTTGCCATGAAGTTGCCTTGAAGTTGCCTTGAAGTTGCCATGAAGTTGCCTTGAAGTTGCCATGAAGTTGCCATGAAGTTGCCATGAAGTTGCCATGAAGTTGCCATGAAGTTGCCTTGAAGTTGCCATGAAGTTGCCATGAAGTTGCCATGAAGTTGCCATGAAGTTGCCATGAAGTTGCCTTGAAGTTGCCTTGAAGTTGCCTTGAAGTTGCCATGAAGTTGCCTTGAAGTTGCCTTGAAGTTGCCATGAAGTTGCCATGAAGTTGCCTTGAAGTTGCCATGAAGTTGCCATGAAGTTGCCTTGCAAACGTAAAAGGTATTCGGTGCATCAGGCTGGGTAAAACAACGCTATATGACATTCCATGTGCCAGCCCGGTCTCCTAGATTGGAAGTAACATAGTAAACGTAAAGAATTCGAAAACAAACCCAATTTGGATAAACTCCCATATCTACTGGGTGAAATTCCACAGTCTGCCATCACAGCAGCAAGATTTGTGACCTGTTGCCACAAGAAAAGGTCAACCAGTGAAGAACAAACACCATTGTAAATACCACCAATATTTATGCTTATTTATTTTCCCTTTTGTACTTTAACCATTTGTACATTGTTACAACACTGTGAATATACATAATATGACATTTGTAATGTCTTTATTGTTTTGGAACTTCTGTGAGTGTAATGTTTACTGTTCATTTTTGTTTATTTCACTTTTGTATATTATCTACCTCACTTGCTTTTGCAATGTTAACATATGTTTCCCATGCTAATAAAACCCCCTGGGGGGGAGAGAGAGAGGGGGAGGGAGTAGAGAGAGAGGAGAGAGAGAGAGAGCTCTCCTTTATATTGGACTCTTCCCTTCTTCCGCTGACTGAGGCTTTGACTGACCGACGGTCCTCTCCTCCGCTCTGGAATCTTTGGCTGTCCGTCCGCCTGACTGTGCTCTCCTCCTCTCCGTCTCTCCATCTGTCTGTCGTCTTTTCTGTCCGCCAGCCTCCCATGTCTGCCATGAAGAGGAGCAAGCGCTCCTCAGAGTCCATCTCTGACATGCTGCATCTGGTGAGCCTGCTCTCTAAAATAACTAGCTACATCTACTTCCTCTTTACTCACATCTTTGGGTTTTCTTCAGTGTTTGTCGTGCCTTTGTTCTTTTATTGGTTCATACCATCAACTGTGATTTTCTTGTTGGTTGGGCTATGCCGTATATTACGCTGTGTGAGACTGTTGTCTCTAAGTCAAGGCTACCTGATGTGGTGAGGTTGTGTGATTCCTGATGCTTTTAATCGCTGTGACTCACACCATAGCTGCTTCCCTAATGGCACCCTATCCACTATATAGTGCACTATGGGTCCTGGTCTAAAGTAGTGCGCTATAGCGGGAATAGGGCGCCATTTGGGATGCACACACTTCTCTAGGATGTTTGTGGACATTACAGGAAGCTGTGAGTCAGCGCTGTCAGCTAGCAAAGCTCTCCAATCTGTCACCACAGTCCCTAAGCACTGTCAGCTAGCGAAGCTCTCCAATCTGTCATACAGTCATTCTGTGAGCTGAAACTGTGACTCCTCCGCACTGTCACCTAGCAAAGCTCTCCAATCTGTCATAGTCATTCTGTGAGCTTTTTTGTTATACACATCTTTTTTTATACGATTTTATTTATAAAAATAAAAATGACCCCCCTTTTTCTCCCCAATTTCGTGGTATCCAATTGTTAGTAGTGACTATCTTGTCTCATCGCTACAACTCCCGTACGGGCTCGGGAGAGACGAAGGTCGAGAGCCATGCATCCTCCGAAACCCAACCAAGCCGCACTGCTTCTTAACACAGCGCTCCTCCAACCCGGAAGCCAGCCGCACCAATGTGTCGGAGGAAACACTGTGCACCTAGCGACCTGGTCAATTGTGTGTCGCCCCACGGACCTCCAGGTCGCGGCCGGCTGCGACAGAGCCTGGGCTCGAACCCAGAGTCTCTGGTGGCAGAGCTGGCACTGCAATGTAGTGCCTTTGACCACTGTGCCACCCGGGAGGCCTTTATGATTTTATTTGACCTTTTATCAGCAATACAAAACATCCACGTACAAACAGCAAACATCACACAAACATCCACATCACCCATGCTCAGACCTACTTGAATGAATGATTAGTCCCAATTCTTTTAGTTTTTTAAATATTTCGGACTATCTTATTCCTTGCCACCCATTCTGAAACTAACTACAGCTCTTTGTTGAGTGTTGCAGTCATTTCACTCGCTGTAGTAGCTGACGTGTATAGCGTTGAGTCATCCGCATACATAGACACACTCTGGCTTTACTCAAGATCGGTGGCATGTCATTAGTAAAGATTGAAAAAATGTAAGGGGCCTAAACAGCTGCCCTGGGGAACTCCTGATTCTTCCTGGATTATGTTGGAGAGGCTTCCATTAAAGAACACCCTCTGTGTTCTGTTAGACAGGTAACTCTTTATCCACATTATAGCAGGGGGTGTAAAGCCAGAACACATACGTTTTTCCAGCAGCAGACCTACGATCAATGATGTCAAAAGCTGCACTGAAGTCTAACAAAACAGCCCCCACATTATTTTTATCATCAATTTCTCTCAGCCAATCATCAGTCATTTGTGTAAGTGCTGTGCTTGTTGAATTTCCTTCCATATAAGCGTGCTGAAAGTCTGTCAATTTGTTTACTGTAAAATATATTTGGTCAAACACAATTTTTTCCAAAAGTTTACTAAGGGTTGGTGACAGGCTGATTGGTCGGCTATTTGAGCCAGTAAAGGGGGCTTTACTGTTCTTAGGTAGAAGAATGACTTTTGCTTCCTTTCAAGCCTGGGGGCACACACATTCTAGTGGGTTTAAATTGAAGATATGGCAAATAGGAGTGGCAATATCGTCCGCAATTATCCATCCAAATTGCTGGCATGTCATGCCTAATCTTGCCAATTAAAAAATGATCAAAGTATCAGTGGGTTTTGTGATGAATGAGCCATCTGATTCAATGAATGACTGAGTTTGCAGTTTTTGCCAAAACTTAAGGTGCTCCAAAGCTTGTTACTGTCATTTTTATATCATTTATCTTTCTTTCATAGTATAGTTTCTTCTTTTTATTCAGTTTAGTCACATAAATTCTCAATTTGAAGTACGTTTTCCAACGGTAATTTGCCATTCCTTTTGCCTGATCCCTCTCAACCATAACATTTTTCAATTCCTCGTCAATCCACAAGAAACTACCATGTTATCAGAATTTAAGATTTTAAATGTACTAGACACGTTTCATGGGAACGTTGCAACAAAAAAAAAATGTGTCCAGTTTTCTGTGGGTTAGGAGAATGTTCCATCAACGTCCAACCAAACATACACAGAACACGGTTGCAAATGTTCTCAGAACACGGTTGCAAATGTTCTCAGAACACGGTTTGCAAATGTTCTCAGAACACGGTTGCAAATGTTCTCAGAACACGGTTTGCAAATGTTCTCAGAACACGGTTTGCAAATGTTCTCAGAACACGGTTGCAAATGTTCTCAGAACACGGTTGCAAATGTTCTCAGAACACGGTTGCAAATGTTCTCAGAACACGGTTTGCAAATGTTCTCAGAACACGGTTGCAAATGTTCTCAGAACACGGTTTGCAAATGTTCTCAGAACACGGTTTGCAAATGTTCTCAGAACACGGTTTGCAAATGTTCTCAGAACACGGTTTGCAAATGTTCTCAGAACACGGTTTGCAAATGTTCTCAGAACACGGTTCATGGGAACGTTGCAAAAAAATGATACTCCTGAATCACTATGCTAAATTGCATTGACTTATTTCAGCACTTCAAGGGCTTTCTGTATATTTGTCTAATGTTGTTGGGGCATATTAACTTGTTTTTAATGATACTCCTGAAATGACAATTCTCACTAAAGTTGTTTCCGATAGGGAGGAGGGGTTAGGCCCTGTCCTGTCCCGAGCAAACCCTAACTATACTGCCCCAGTAAGCACCCTAGAGTTATCTGTTATTGGGAAATTGGTTGGGTCTTCGTCATTGGTGCTGGTGGCCTGGGTAGGGGAGGCACCCAACTGTCACATTTTTTAGAAATATAAGTTAATGTTATTATTTGGCAACAGTTACAACGCACTTATCTGATCATTAAAATGAGTTTCTCAATGAAAGATGGTAATCTGTAGGGTTACCCCCATCGAGTACAAATGATGATCACATTTCCACTACCTCTCGTAAATGAATTGTATTTATTAGTTCTATATAGCTGCACATTTCTCTGTGGTCTTCCTGAAATCCAAATCACATACTATGTATATCATTCCTTTAAAAGATCCAGCTGCAGATTGGGATTTTTATTTTAACAATATTGTGATTTCTGTCATTTGTCCCAAGTGATTCTGTTGCAACTTGTCTGTTTTTCCACATTTAAAACTTGCAGACGGAACTCTGTTGTTGTGTGTTGTTTTGGTATAACTGGCATCATCATTGCTCAGATGGCAAATATGTGAGAAAGTACAGACGCGCTACTGTAAAAATACACAACCATGTTCTGGGTATGTTTCTATCACAAGCAACACTACCACACTAGGGCCCGTGTTTCAGCAACAAAGTAAGACTGTTTCAGATAGAAATGTAACGGCGAGAGCTGATGTGACGTCACTCCTAGTCAGAGACGCGTGTTGCTTCTACATGGGGGGGGGGGTGTTACCTAGCAACAATGACAAGAAGTTGCCATGTGAGGAATCTTAGATGACTTGTTTCAGCTAGATTGTCCTTGTTGTCTTATTTTGACTGATGTCAAGTCTATGACAAAAAAATGTGATAGCGAGCTAAGTAAAAAACTGTAACAATGTATTTGAGAGACAAGTGCTCATTTTGAAAATGTTTTCTATTAACATTGGAGACTAAGTATATTGACATGTTGTCAACTATCTAAGCCTTGCCCCGTAGTGTCAACGATCTAAGCCAGCCCCGTCTGTTTTGGCCCCGTAGTGTCAACGATCTAAGCCAGCCCCATCTGTTTTGGCCCCGTAGTGTCAACGATCTAAGCCAGCCCTGTCTGTTTTGCCCCATAGTTGAGCACTCGCCAGTTTTGTTGCTTAACAACCAACCCGTCTATTTCTGCCCTAAGTGAAGATATCCCAACAATGCACATCAACACTTTCCTAGGCAATAGTATGTTTTGATGATCTGAAGAGATCAATACACCAACAATCAGGAAAACACAGGGGAAGAGATCAATACATCAGCCATCAGGAAAACACAGGGGAAGAGATCAATACATCAGCCATCGGTAGGAGGAAAACACAGGGGAAGAGATCAATACATCAGCCATCAGTAGGAGGAAGACACAGGGGAAGAGATCAATACATCAGCCATCAGTAGGAGGAAAACACAGGGGAAGAGATCAATACATCAGCCATCGGTAGGAGGAAAACACAGGGGAAGAGATCAATACATCAGCCATCAGTAGGAGGAAAACACAGGGGAAGAGATCAATACATCAGCCATCAGTAGGAGGAAGACACAGGGGAAGAGATCAATACATCAGCCATCAGTAGGAGGAAGACACAGGGGAAGAGATCAATACATCAGCCATCAGTAGGAGGAAAACACAGGGGAAGAGATCAATACACCAACAATCAGGAAAACACAGGGGAAGAGATCAATACATCAGCCATCAGGAAAACACAGGGGAAGAGATCAATACATCAGCCATCAGTAGGAGGAAAACACAGGGGAAGAGATCAATACATCTGCCATCAGTAGGAGGAAGACACAGGGGAAGAGATCAATACATCAGCCATCAGTAGGAGGAAGACACAGGGGAAGAGATCAATACATCAGCCATCAGTAGGAGGAAGACACAGGGGAAGAGATCAATACATCAGCCATCAGTAGGGGGAAGACACAGGGGAAGAGATCAATACATCAGCCATCAGTAGGAGGAAGACACAGGGGAAGAGAGAGATCAATACATCAGCCATCAGTAGGAGGAAAACACAGGGGAAGAGATCAATACATCAGCCATCAGGAAAACACAGGGGAAGAGATCAATACATCAGCCATCAGTAGGAGGAAGACACGGGAAGAGATCAATACATCAGCCATCAGTAGGAGGAAGACACAGGGGAAGAGATCAATACATCAGCCATAAGTAGGAGGAAAACACAGGGGAAGAGATCAATACATCAGCCATCAGTAGGAGGAAGACACAGGGGAAGAGATCAATACATCAGCCATCAGTAGGAGGAAAACACAGGGGAAGAGATCAATACACCAACAATCAGGAAAACACAGGGGAAGAGATCAATACATCAGCCATCAGTAGGAGGAAAACACAGGGGAAGAGATCAATACATCAGCCATCAGGAAAACACAGGGGAAGAGATCAATACATCAGCCATCAGTAGGAGGAAAACACAGGGGAAGAGATCAATACATCTGCCATCAGTAGGAGGAAGACACAGGGGAAGAGATCAATACATCAGCCATCAGTAGGAGGAAGACACAGGGGAAGAGATCAATACATCAGCCATCAGTAGGAGGAAGACACAGGGGAAGAGATCAATACATCAGCCATCAGTAGGAGGAAGACACAGGGGAAGAGATCAATACATCAGCCATCAGTAGGAGGAAGACACAGGGGAAGAGAGAGATCAATACATCAGCCATCAGTAGGAGGAAAACACAGGGGAAGAGATCAATACATCAGCCATCAGGAAAACACAGGGGAAGAGATCAATACATCAGCCATCAGTAGGAGGAAGACACGGGAAGAGATCAATACATCAGCCATCAGTAGGAGGAAGACACAGGGGAAGAGATCAATACATCAGCCATAAGTAGGAGGAAAACACAGGGGAAGAGATCAATACATCAGCCATCAGTAGGAGGAAGACACAGGGGAAGAGATCAATACATCAGCCATCAGTAGGAGGAAAACACAGGGGAAGAGAGAGATCAATACATCAAAAGAGATGCGACAGAAAGAGAAAAGGAGAAGGAGACTGACTGTTATGACAGGCCAAAAAATAGACAGAAGTTCAAATGATCCAGTCTCTCCCACGCCTCTTCTCCCTCTCCTGTCCTTTCTCCAATCCTGCCTCTCACCACTCCCCTCCTCTCGTCTGTTTGTTTTGATATTCTTTGTGGGTCTGTGTGATCTGTGGGAAATAATGGGGTCATGCATTTGGCAGGAGGTGAGGAAGTGTAGCTCAGTTTCCACCTCATTTTGTGGGCAGTGTGCACATGGCCTGTCTTCTCTTGAGAGCCAGGTCTGCCTGTTTGCTACGGCATGGCTATGCTCACGGAAGTCTGTACATAGTCGAGGATTTAATTTTAATTTGGTGTCAGTCACAGTGGTCAGGTATTTTGCAACTGTGTACTCTCTGTTTAGGGACAGATATCACTCCAATATGCTCTGTTTTTTTTGGTTGATTCTTTCCAGTGTGTCAAATAGTCCCGTGATGTGGTTTAGTGTAATTGTGTTGCTGTCCTGTGGTGTCTGTTTGTGAACAGAGCCAGCTTTTTAAGGGGACTCTTCTTCAGGTTCATCCTGTTGTAGGTGAGGGCTTTGTGGTGGAATGTGTGGGCATTGCTTCCTTTTAGGTGGTTGAAGAATTTAAGTTATTTTCTGGATTTTGATGATTAGTGGGTATGTTCCTAATTCTGCTCTGCATTTTTTTGGGCTTTTCCGTTGTACACCGAATTATATTTTTGCAGAAGTCTGCATTCATCAATTGGGTGTTTGTCCCATTTTGTCTATTATTGGTTGATGTGTGGAACCCCACACCGCACAACAATAAAGGGCAATGGGTTCAACAACTGTATGTTGTTTTTTTTACTAGATCGTAATTGGGATGTTGAATTTTATGTTCCTTGCCTTGACTCTTTAGATCTTTCACAGCTTTTAAATTTTTTTTTACCTTTATTTAACTAGGCAAGTCAGTTAAGAACAAATTCTTAATTTCAATGGTGGCCTAGGAACAGTGGGTTAACTGGCCTAGGAACAGTGGGTAAACTGCCTGTTCAGGGGCAGAATGACAGACTTGTACCTTGTCAGCTCGGGGATTTGAACTTGCAACCTTACGGATACTAGTCCAACGCTCTAACCACTAGGCTACCCTGCCGCCCCTATGTAGTTACCTGTGGGGTTGATGTTTAGGCCGAGGTAGGTGTAATTCTTTGTGTGCTTTAAGGCAACAGTGTCTAGATAGAATTAGTTTTTTGTGGTATTAGCAACTATAACTGTTTTTGGAACACTCTCTTACTATGATTCACTGTCGGGGCCCCAGGTCTGACAGAATCTGTGCAGAAGATTCTAGGTGCTGCTGTTGGTGCTGCTCAGTTGGTAGGGACAGAAGCACTAGATCATCGGCAAACGTTTCCTAGTCCAGTGAGGTGAGGCCGGGTGCTGCAGACTGTTTTAGTGCCCTCGCCAATTCATTGACGTAAATGTTGTGTTAATGCGTTAAGCTGCATCCCTGTCCTAACCCCATGGCCCTGAGGAAAGAAATCTGTGTTTATTGCCAATTAAAAATTATCTCCTCTCACTTCCCTCTCTCCTCTCCATCCCTCCCTCTCTACTTCTTTCTTTCTCTCTCTCTCTCTCTCTCTCTCTCTCTCTCGATTCCTCTCTCTCTCTCTCTCTCTCTCTCTCGCTCTCTCTCTACATCTCTCATCCCACCCTCTCGCTCTCTCTCGATTCCTCTCTCTCTCTCTCTCTCTCTCTCTCTCTCTCTACATCTCTCATCCCACCCTCTCGCTCTCATCTCTCTACTTCTCTCTCTCTCTCTCTCTCCACATACATCTCTCTCTCTCTCCACATACACCTCTCTCTACCTCCTCTTCCGCTCTCTCTCTACATCTCTCATCCCACCCTCTCGCTCTCTCTCTTGCTCTCCCCCCTCTTCCGCTCTCTCTCTCTCTCTCTCTCTCTCTCTCTCTCCACATACACCTCTCTCCCTACCTCCTCTTCCGCTCTCTCTCTCTCTCTCTCTCTCTCTCTCTCTCTCTCTCTCTTATCACCCTCTGTCCCTCCCTTGATCTCTCTCATCTCTCTCCTCTCATCTGTCTCTCACTCCGTCTGTCTCTCTCCCTCTCATTCTCGCTCCTCTCCATCCATCCACCATCCATCTCTCTCTCTATCTCTCTCTCTATTTCTTTCTCTCCCTGCCTTTCTCTTGCCCTCTCTCTCTCTACCTCTCTCTACTTCTCTCTGTAGAGTACAGAGCAGGTCGCAGCATTCTGCCGCAGTCTCCATGATATGAATCCGTCTGAGTGTGCCACGACCTCCTCATCTCCCAGCCTGGACTCGCCCTTCCTTCCCCCTGCCACCGGCACCGCCAGCCGCCAGCTCTCCGACGCCGACAAGCTACGCAAAGTAATCTGTGAGCTAGTTGAGACGGAACGCACCTATGTCAAAGTCAGTAACAGTAGTACTACATCTCTGCTGTGTGTTTGGTGTTTGTGGGGGAAGGGGGTCGGGGGGTGTTTGTGGGAGAAGGGGGTCGGGGGGGTGTTTGTGGGAGAAGGGGGTCGGGGGGTGTTTGTGGGAGAAGGGGGTCAGGGATGTTTGTGGGAGAAGGGGGTTGGGGATGTTTGTGGGAGAAGGGGGTTGGGGATGTTTGTGGGAGAAGGGGGTCGGGGGGGTGTTTGTGGGAGAAGGGGGTCGGGGGGTGTTTGTGGGAGAAGGGGGTTGGGGGGGTGTTTGTTGGAGAAGGGGGTCGGGGGGTGTTTGTGGGAGAAGGGGGTCGGTCGGGTGTTTATGGGAGAAGGGGGTTGGGGGTGTTTGTGGGAGAAGGGGGTCGGGGGGTGTTTGTGGGAGAAGGGGGTTGGGGGTGTTTGTGGGAGAAGGGGGTTGGGGGTGTTTGTGGGAGAAGGGGGTCGGGGGTGTTTGTGGGAGAAGGGGGTCGGGGAGGTGTTTGTGGGAGAAGGGGGGGGTGTTTATGGGAGAAGGGGGTCGGGTGGTGTTTGTGGGAGAAGGGGGTCGGGGGGTGTTTGTGGGAGAAGGGGTCATAACTGGGTTATAGAATATAGAAAAGCAAAACATTGTATTGTATTATAACTGGGTTACAAAGAAACTCTGAGAAGTCAAATACATAATATAACCTCAATACGTATGTGATCTGATCTAACAAGAAAGAGGGATATTAAATATCCCTATATATGTATATAATATATATGTAATCTGATCACCAAGCTGGAGTGGTATAAAGATCGCCACCATTGGACTCTGGAGCAGTTGAAACGCCTTCTCTGGAGTGACGGATGCCAGGAGAAACTCTACCTGCCCCAATGCATTGTGTTAACTGTAAAGTTTGGTGGAGGAGGAATAATGGTCTGGGGCTCATGATTCAGGCTAGGCCACTTTGTTCCAGTGAAGGGAAATGTTGACGCTACAGCATACAATTACATTCTACGATTCTGTGCTTCCAACTTTGTGGCAACAGTTTGGGGAAGGCCCTTTCCTGTTTCAGCATGACAATGCCCCTGTGCACAAAGCGAGGTCTGTACAGACATGGTTTGTCGAGATCGGCGTGGAAGAACTTGACTGGCCTGCACAGAGCCCTGACCTCAACCCCATCGAACACATTTGGGATGAATTGGAACGCCGACCGCCAGCTAGGCCTAATCGCCCAACATCAGTGCCCGACCTCATTAATGCTCTTGTGTCTGAATGGAAGCAAGTCCCCGCAGCAATGTTCCCACATCTAGTGGAAAGCCTTCCCAGAAGAGTGGAGGCTGTTATAGCAGCAATGTTCCCACATCTAGTGGAAAGCCTTCCCAGAAGAGTGGAGGCTGTTATAACAGCAATGTTCCAACATCTAGTGGAAAGCCTTCCCAGAAGAGTGGAGGTTGTTATAGCAGCAATGTTCCAACATCTAGTGGAAAGCCTTCCAGAAGAGTGGAGGCTGTTATAGCAGCATGGGGGGGGGGGGCCAACTCCATATTAATGCCCATGATTTTGGAATGAGATGTTCGACGAGCAGGTGTCCACATACTTTTGGTCATGTAGTGTATTTATCTGATCTAAGTAGAAACAGAGATATCTTGACAGAGATATTTTAACAGAGATATCTTGACGGAGATATTTTAAGAGAGATGTCAGTGTGAGACCCAGAGAATAAAGGATGTATATATGTGTGTACATATGATTAGGAACAGTGGTATTTTAATTCAACACTGTGCGTGCCAGTTTATAGTACCTCTTGATGACTTAATGACTTGTTGTCGTAAGTGTGTTTTAAGCCAGAGTGTTTTCTATACTCCCTCTCCGTGTGTGTACATATCCATGAGATGACATCCACCACCCCAATCAACGGTTGGTGTGTTGGTGTGTGTGTGTGTGTGTGTGTCTCCACTATCCCATTCAATGGGTGTTTGAGCGCGTGTGTGTAAGTCTAGCACTTTAATCAAATCCGAATCACTCTTTGTCTTGCAGGATCTCAATTGTCTCATCGGGAGGTACTTAACCCCGCTGCAGAAGGAGACGTGCCTCACTCAGGATGAGGTATGATACACGGTGGGAGAGGTACTGACATGCCTCACTCAGGATGAGGTATGATACACGGTGGGAGAGGGAGAGGTACTGACGTGCCTCATTCAGGATGAGGTATGATACACGGTGGGAGAGGGAGAGGTACTGACGTGCCTCACTCAGGATGAGGTATGATACACGGTGGGAGAGGTACTGACGTGCCTCATTCAGGATGAGGTATGATACACGGTGGGAGAGGGAGAGGTACTGACGTGCCTCATTCAGGATGAGGTATGATACACGGTGGGAGAGGGAGAGGTACTGACGTGCCTCATTCAGGATGAGGTATGATACACGGTGGGAGAGGTACTGACGTGCCTCATTCAGGATGAGGTATGATACACGGTGGGAGAGGGAGAGGTACTGACGTGCCTCATTCAGGATGAGGTATGATACACGGTGGGAGAGGGAGAGGTACTGACGTGCCTCATTCAGGATGAGGTATGATACATGGTGGGAGAGGTACTGACATGCCTCACTCAGGATGAGGTATGATACACGGTGGGAGAGGTACTGACATGCCTCACTCAGGATGAGGTATGATACACGGTGGGAGAGGGAGAGGTACTGACGTGCCTCATTCAGGATGAGGTATGATACATGGTGGGAGAGGTACTGACATGCCTCACTCAGGATGAGGTATGATACACGGTGGGAGAGGTACTGACGTGCCTCACTCAGGATGAGGTATGATACACGGTGGGAGAGGGAGAGGTACTGACGTGCCTCACTCAGGATGAGGTATGATACACGGTGGGAGAGGGAGAGGTACTGACGTGCCTCACTCAGGATGAGGTATGATACATGGTGGGAGAGGTACTGACGTGCCTCACTCAGGATGAGGTATGATACACGGTGGGAGAGATACTGACATGCCTCACTCAGGATGAGGTATGATACACAGTGGGAGAGGGAGAGGTACTGACATGCCTCACTCAGGATGAGGTATGATACACGGTGGGAGAGGTATGATACACGGTGGGAGAGGTATGATACATGGTGGGAGAGATACTGACGTGCCTCACTCAGGATGAGGTATGATACATGGTGGGAGAGATACTGACATGCCTCACTCAGGATGAGGTATGATACATGGTGGGAGAGATACTGACATGCCTCACTCAGGATGAGGTATGATACACGGTGGGAGAGATACTGACATGCCTCACTCAGGATGAGGTATGATACACGGTGGGAGAGGTACTGACATGCCTCACTCAGGATGAGGTATGATACATGGTGGGAGAGGGAGAGGTACTGACGTGCCTCACTCAGGATGAGGTATGATACACGGTGGGAGAGGGAGAGGTACTGACGTGCCTCACTCAAGATGAGGTATGATACACGGTGGGAGAGGTACTGACGTGCCTCACTCAGGATGAGGTATGATACACGGTGGGAGAGGTACTGACGTGCCTCACTCAAGATGAGGTATGATACACGGTGGGAGAGGTACTGACGTGCCTCACTCAGGATGAGGTATGATACACGGTGGGAGAGGTACTGACGTGCCTCACTCAGGATGAGGTATGATACACAGTGGGAGGGGGAGAGGTACTGACGTGCCTCACTCAGGATGAGGTATGATACCCGGTGGGAGGGGGAGAGGTACTGACGTGCCTCACTCAGGATGAGGTATGATACACGGAGGGAGAGGTACTGACGTGCCTCACTCAGGATGAGGTATGATATATGGTGGGAGAGGGAGAGATACTGACGTGCCTCACTCAGGATGAGGTATGATATATGGTGGGAGGGGGAGAGGTACTGATGTGCCTCACTCAGGATGGGGTATGATACACGGAGGGAGAGGGAGAGGTACTGACGTGCCTCACTCAGGATGAGGTATGATACACAGTGGGAGAGGGAGAGATACTGATGTGCCTCACTCAGGATGATGTATGATACACGGTGGGAGGGGGAGAGGTACTGGTGCTGCCTTTTTAAATGTCTTTGGTGCTAAAAAAAAATGGCTGTTGCGTAATCATGTACAGACTGTACTGTGTGTGAGAGGAAGGGCGAGAGGAAGAGCGACTGGGAGGAGGTTTTAGACGAGAGAACAGACAGGGATAACTATAAGGCTGAGACTGGAACACAGATGGTTTCGGTGCTTTTAATAGGATCGCCTCATTTCAACACCCTCACTACTTGCGGCCCAAATGGCTCCCTATCTACTATCAAGTGCACTACTTTTGACCAGGGCTCATAGGGCTCTCATCAAAAGTAGTGCACTATATAGAGAATATGATGCCATTTGGGATGCAGTCCCCCCCCCCCCTCTCACTGTAATATTGCACTTGAGTTGTAATTTGTTGATTATATTGTGAAATAATACATTTCCCTCCTTCCTTTTGTGCGGCTCCAGCTGGACATTCTGGTTGGGAACCTGCCTGAGATGGTGGAGTTCCAGGTGGAATTCCTGAAGACTCTAGAAGACGGGACCAGATTGGTCCCAGACCTGGAGAAGCTGGAGAGAGTGGACCAGTTCAAGGTACAAAATAACAGCCTGCCTGGATCGACGAAATAGCAGCCTGCCTAGATTACAAAATAACAGCCTGCCTAGATTACAAAATAACAGCCTGCCTAGATTACAAAATAACAGCCTGTCTAGATTACAAAATAACAGCCTGCCTAGATTACAAAATAACAGCCTGCCTAGATTACAAAATAACAGCCTGTCTAGAACTACAAAATAACAGCCTGTCTAGATTACAAAATAACAGCCTGCCTAGATTACAAAATAACAGCCTGCCTAGATTACAAAATAACAGCCTGCCTAGATTACAAAATAACAGCCTGCCTAGATTACAAAATAACAGCCTGTCTAGATTACAAAATAACAGCCTGCCTAGATTACAAAATAACAGCCTGTCTAGAACTACAAAATAACAGCCTGCCTAGATTACAAAATAACAGCCTGCCTAGAACTACAAAATAACAGCCTGCCTAGATTACAAAATAACAGCCTGCCTAGAACTACAAAATAACAGCCTGCCTAGATTACAAAATAACAGCCTGCCTAGATTACAAAATAACAGCCTGTCTAGAACTACAAAATAACAGCCTGCCTAGATTACAAAATAACAGCCTGCCTAGATTACAAAATAACAGCCTGCTTAGATTACAAAATAACAGCCTGCCTAGATTACAAAATAACAGCCTGCCTAGATTACAAAATAACAGCCTGCCTAGATTACAAAATAACAGCCTGCTTAGATTACAAAATAACAGCCTGCCTAGATTACAAAATAACAGCCTGTCTAGAACTACAAAATAACAGCCTGTCTAGATTACAAAATAACAGCCTGTCTAGATTACAAAATAACAGCCTGCCTGGAACAAAATAACAGCCTGCCTAGATTACAAAATAACAGCCTGCTTAGATTACAAAATAACAGCCTGCCTAGATTACAAAATAACAGCCTGCCTAGATTACAAAATAACAGCCTGCTTAGATTACAAAATAACAGCCTGCCTAGATTACAAAATAACAGCCTGCTTAGATTACAAAATAACAGCCTGCCTAGATTACAAAATAACAGCCTGTCTAGAACTACAAAATAACAGCCTGCCTAGATTACAAAATAACAGCCTGCCTAGAACTACAAAATAACAGCCTGCCTAGATTACAAAATAACAGCCTGCCTAGATTACAAAATAACAGCCTGCCTAGAACTACAAAATAACAGCCTGCCTAGATTACAAAATAACAGCCTGTCTAGAACTACAAAATAACAGCCTGCCTAGATTACAAAATAACAGCCTGTCTAGATTACAAAATAACAGCCTGTCTAGATTACAAAATAACAGCCTGCCTAAATTACAAAATAACAGCCTGCCTAGATTACAAAATAACAGCCTGCCTAGATTACAAAATAACAGCCTGCCTAGATTACAAAATAACAGCCTGCCTAGATTACAAAATAACAGCCTGCCTAGAACTACAAAATAACAGCCTGCCTAGAACTACAAAATAACAGCCTGCCTAGAACTACAAAATAACAGCCTGCCTAGAACTACAAAATAACAGCCTGTCTAGATTACAAAATAACAGCCTGCCTAGATTACAAAATAACAGCCTGCCCAGAACTACAAAATAACAGCCTGTCTAGATTACAAAATAACAGCCTGCCTGGAACAAAATAACAGCCTGCCTAGAACTACAAAATAACAGCCTGCCTAGAACTACAAAATAACAGCCTGCCTAGAACTACAAAATAACAGCCTGCCTAGAACTACAAAATAACAGCCTGTCTAGATTACAAAATAACAGCCTGCTTAGATTACAAAATAACAGCCTGCCTAGATTACAAAATAACAGCCTGTCTAGATTACAAAATAACAGCCTGCCTAGAACTACAAAATAACAGCCTGTCTAGATTACAAAATAACAGCCTGCCTAGATTACAAAATAACAGCCTGCCTAGATTACAAAATAACAGCCTGCCTAGATTACAAAATAACAGCCTGCCTAGATTACAAAATAACAGCCTGTCTAGAACTACAAAATAACAGCCTGCCTAGATTACAAAATAACAGCCTGCCTAGATTACAAAATAACAGCCTGTCTAGAACTACAAAATAACAGCCTGTCTAGATTACAAAATAACAGCCTGTCTAGATTACAAAATAACAGCCTGCCTAGATTACAAAATAACAGCCTGCCTAGATTACAAAATAACAGCCTGCCTAGATTACAAAATAACAGCCTGCCTAGAACTACAAAATAACAGCCTGCCTAGAACTACAAAATAACAGCCTGCCTAGATTACAAAATAACAGCCTGCCTAGATTACAAAATAACAGCCTGTCTAGAACTACAAAATAACAGCCTGCCTAGATTACAAAATAACAGCCTGCCTAGATTACAAAATAACAGCCTGCCTAGAACTACAAAATAACAGCCTGCCTAGATTACAAAATAACAGCCTGTCTAGATTACAAAATAACAGCCTGCCTAGAACTACAAAATAACAGCCTGTCTAGATTACAAAATAACAGCCTGCCTGGATTACAAAATAACAGCCTGCCTAGATTACAAAATAACAGCCTACCTAGATTACAAAATAACAGCCTGCCTAGATTACAAAATAACAGCCTGCCTAGA
The DNA here is from genome assembly GCF_045791955.1 of Oncorhynchus clarkii lewisi. NCBI lineage: Eukaryota > Metazoa > Chordata > Actinopteri > Salmoniformes > Salmonidae > Oncorhynchus > Oncorhynchus clarkii. The sequence continues at coordinate 42,070,601 of NC_092170.1, forward strand.
TTACAAAATAACAGCCTGCCTAGATTACAAAATAACAGCCTGCCTAGATTACAAAATAACAGCCTGCCTAGAACTACAAAATAACAGCCTGCCTAGATTACAAAATAACAGCCTGTCTAGATTACAAAATAACAGCCTGCCTAGATTACAAAATAACAGCCTGTCTAGATTACAAAATAACAGCCTGCCTAGATTACAAAATAACAGCCTGCCTAGATTACAAAATAACAGCCTGCCTAGATTACAAAATAACAGCCTGCCTAGATTACAAAATAACAGCCTGCCTAGAACTACAAAATAACAGCCTGCCTAGATTACAAAATAACAGCCTGCCTAGAACTACAAAATAACAGCCTGCCTAGAACTACAAAATAACAGCCTGCCTAGAACTACAAAATAACAGCCTGCCTAGATTACAAAATAACAGCCTGCCTAGATTACAAAATAACAGCCTGTCTAGAACTACAAAATAACAGCCTGCCTAGATTACAAAATAACAGCCTGTCTAGAACTACAAAATAACAGCCTGCCTAGAACTACAAAATAACAGCCTGCCTAGAACTACAAAATAACAGCCTGCCTAGATTACAAAATAACAGCCTGCCTAGATTACAAAATAACAGCCTGTCTAGAACTACAAAATAACAGCCTGTCTAGATTACAAAATAACAGCCTGTCTAGATTACAAAATAACAGCCTGCCTAGATTACAAAATAACAGCCTGTCTAGATTACAAAATAACAGCCTGCCTAGATTACAAAATAACAGCCTGTCTAGAACTACAAAATAACAGCCTGTCTAGATTACAAAATAACAGCCTGCCTAGATTACAAAATAACAGCCTGTCTAGATTACAAAATAACAGCCTGCCTAGATTACAAAATAACAGCCTGCCTAGATTACAAAATAACAGCCTGTCTAGATTACAAAATAACAGCCTGTCTAGAACTACAAAATAACAGCCTGTCTAGATTACAAAATAACAGCCTGCCTAGATTACAAAATAACAGCCTGCCTAGATTACAAAATAACAGCCTGCCTAGATTACAAAATAACAGCCTGCCTAGATTACAAAATAACAGCCTGCCTAGATTACAAAATAACAGCCTGCCTAGATTACAAAATAACAGCCTGCCTAGAACTACAAAATAACAGCCTGCCTAGAACTACAAAATAACAGCCTGCTTAGATTACAAAATAACAGCCTGTCTAGATTACAAAATAACAGCCTGCCTAGAACTACAAAATAACAGCCTGCCTGGAACAAAATAACAGCCTGTCTAGATTACACAATAACAGCCTGTCTAGATTACAAAATAACAGCCTGCCTAGATTACAAAATAACAGCCTGTCTAGATTACAAAATAACAGCCTGCCTAGATTACAAAATAACAGCCTGCCTAGATTACAAAATAACAGCCTGCCTAGATTACAAAATAACAGCCTGTCTAGATTACAAAATAACAGCCTGCCTAGAACTACAAAATAACAGCCTGCCTAGATTACAAAATAACAGCCTGCCTAGAACTACAAAATAACAGCCTGCCTGGAACAAAATAACAGCCTGCCTGGAACTACAAAATAACAGCCTGTCTAGATTACAAAATAACAGCCTGCATAGATTACAAAATAACAGCCTGCCTAGATTACAAAATAACAGCCTGTCTAGAACTACAAAATAACAGCCTGTCTAGATTACAAAATAACAGCCTGCCTAGATTACAAAATAACAGCCTGCCTAGATTACAAAATAACAGCCTGCCTAGAACTACAAAATAACAGCCTGTCTAGAACTACAAAATAACAGCCTGTCTAGAACTACAAAATAACAGCCTGCCTAGAACTACAAAATAACAGCCTGTCTAGAACTACAAAATAACAGCCTGCCTAGATTACAAAATAACAGCCTGCCTAGATTACAAAATAACAGCCTGCCTAGAACTACAAAATAACAGCCTGCATAGATTACAAAATAACAGCCTGCCTAGATTACAAAATAACAGCCTGCCTGGTTTGAGGACAGAAATCTATAAACTGACTGTCAAACCTACATCTACCATTTTAACTGTCCTCCACTACCAAAACACATTGTGTAACCACGACTCTCTCCTCTCCATTTTAACTGTCCTCCACTACCAAAACACATTGTGTAACCACGACTCTCTCCTCTCCATTTTAACTGTCCTCCGACTACCAAAACACATTGTGTAACCACGACTCTCTCCTCTCCATTTTAACTGTCCTCCGACTACCAAAACACATTGTGTAACCACGACTCTCTCCTCTCCATTTTAACTGTCCTCCGACTACCAAAACACATTGTGTAACCACGACTCTCTCCTCTCCATTTTAACTGTCCTCCACTACCAAAACACATTGTGTAACCACGACTCTCTCCTCTCCATTTTAACTGTCCTCCGACTACCAAAACACATTGTGTAACCACGACTCTCTCCTCTCCATTTTAACTGTCCTCCACTACCAAAACACATTGTGTAACCACGACTCTCTCCTCTCCATTTTAACTGTCCTCCGACTACCAAAACACATTGTGTAACCACGACTCTCTCCTCTCCATTTTAACTGTCCGCTACCAAAACACATTGTGTAACCACGACTCTCTCCTCTCCATTTTAACTGTCCTCCACTACCAAAACACATTGTGTAACCACGACTCTCTCCTCTCCATTTTAACTGTCCTCCGACTACCAAAACACATTGTCTAACCACGACTCTCTCCTCTCCATTTTAACTGTCCTCCACTACCAAAACACATTGTCTAACCACGACTCTCTCCTCTCCTTGTCAGAAAATCCTCTTCTCTCTAGGAGGTTCCTTCCTGTACTATGCAGACCGGTTTAAGATCTACAGTGCGTTCTGCGCCAGCCACACCAAAGTCCCCAAGGTGCTCGTAAAGGGTGAGTTAAACACAGTTGGTGTGTGTTTTTGTGTGTGTGTGTGTCTTTTCGTGTGTGTGTGTGTGTGTGTGTCCTAGCTGCTCGTAAAGGGTGTGTATATGACAGTTCGAACCTGAACTATTTCCTTCCTGGCACCTCTGGTGTTTCCACTGACCCACCCTGCACTACAGAGAGATGGGCTCATGTCCCACATGCCAGCATGTGTTGGACTCGTAACCGGAAGGTTGCAAGTTCAAATCCCTGAGCTGACAAGGTACAAATCTGTCGTTCTGCCCCTGAACAGGCAGTTAACCCACTGTTCCTAGGCCGTCATTGAAAATAAGAATTTGTTCTTAACTGACTTGTCTAGTTAAATAAAGGTAAATTAAAAAAAATATTCCCTACGTAGTGCCCTACTTTTGACCATTCCCTATGGGCCCTGGTGACTTCAGAAAAGTATTCATACCCCCTTCGACTCATCCCACATTTTTGTTGTTACAGCCTGAATTCAAAATGGATTAAATAGATGTTTCTCTCTCACTCATCGACACACAATACTCCATAATGACAGTGAAATCATGTTTTTAACAATGTGTGTGCAAAACGGAGTATAGAAAAAATATATCTAATTTACATTGGTATTCACACCCTTGAGTCAACGCATGTTAGAAAACCTTTTGACAGCGATTTACAGCTGTCTGTCTTCCTGGTATCTAAGTATCTAAGTGCTTTGAACACCTGGATTGTGCATTATTTTCCTGTTGTTATTATTATTGCTAGACAAATCATTTTCAAGTCTTGCCATAGATTTGCAAATCGATTTTAAGTCAAAACTGTAACTCGGCCACTCAGGAACATTCACTGTCTTCTTGGTAAGCAACTCCAGTGTAGATTTGGCCTTGTGTTTTAGGTTATTGTCCTGCTGAAAGGTGAATTCATCTCCCAGTGTCTGGTGGAAAAGCAGACTGAACCAGGTTTTCCCTCTAGGATGTTGCCTGTCCTTAGCTCCATTCGGTTTATTTTTTTATCCTGAAAAACTCCCCAGTCCTTAACGATTACAAGCATAACCCATAACATGATGCAGCCACCACTATGCATATAAACATGGAGAGTGGTACTCAGTAATGTATTGGATTTGCCCCTAAACATAACATTTGTATTCAGGACAGAAAGTGAATTGCTCTGCCACATGTTTTGCAGTATTACTTTAATTCCTTGTTGGAATATATTAATTCTGTACAGGCTTCCTTCTTTTCATTCTGGCATTTAGGTTAGCATTATGGAGTAACTACAATGTTGTTGATCAATCCTCAGTCTTCTCCTATCACAGTCATCAAACTCCGTAACTGTTTTAAAGACACCATTGGCCTCATGTTGAAATCCCTGAGCGGTTTCCTTCTTCTCCGGCAACTGAGTTAGGAAGGACACCTGTATCTTTGTAGTGACTGGGTGTATTGATACACCATCCACAGTGTTGAATGACCTCTTCATAGCTACAACAGAATGTGTTTCTTAGGACAGTGTTGAATGACCTCTTCATAGCTACAACAGAATGTGTTTCGTAGGACAGTGTTGAATGACCTCTTCATAGCTACAACAGAATGTGTTGGTTGCGTATTAAACTCTCCTTTCCTCTGCTTCCAGCTAAGACAGAAATATTTGGCTGTATATTAAACTCTCCTCTTTCCTCTGCTCCCAGCTAAGACAGAAACATTTGGCTGTATATTAAACTCTCCTCTTTCCTCTGCTTCCAGCTAAGACAGAAACATTTGGCTGCATATCAAACTCTCCTCTGCTTCCAGCTAAGACAGAAACATTTGTCTGTATATCAAACTCTCCTCTGCTTCCAGCTAAGACATAAATATTTGGCTGTATATTAAACTCTCCTCTGCTTCCAGCTAAGACAGAAACATTTGGCTGTATATTAAACTCTCCTCTGCTTCCAGCTAAGACAGAAATATTTGGCTGTATATCAAACTCTCCTCTGCTTCCAGCTAAGACAGAAATATTTGGCTGTATATTAAACTCTCCTCTGCTTCCAGCTAAGACAGAAATATTTGGCTGTATATCAAACTCTCCTCTGCTTCCAGCTAAGACAGAAATATTTGGCTGTATATTAAACTCTCCTCTGCTTCCAGCTAAGACATAAATAGTTGGCTGTATATTAAACTCTCCTCTGCTTCCAGCTAAGACAGAAATATTTGGCTGTATATTAAACTCTCCTCTGCTTCCAGCTAAGACAGAAATATTTGGCTGTATATCAAACTCTCCTCTGCTTCCAGCTAAGACAGAAATATTTGGCTGTATATTAAACTCTCCTCTGCTTCCAGCTAAGACAGAAATATTTGGCTGTATATCAAACTCTCCTCTGCTTCCAGCTAAGACAGAAATATTTGGCTGTATATCAAACTCTCCTCTGCTTCCAGCTAAGACAGAAATATTTGGCTGTATATTAAACTCTCCTCTGCTTCCAGCTAAGACAGAAATAGTTGGCTGTATATTAAACTCTCCTCTGCTTCCAGCTAAGACAGAAATATTTGGCTGTATATCAAACTCTCCTCTGCTTCCAGCTAAGACAGAAATATTTGGCTGTATATTAAACTCTCCTCTGCTTCCAGCTAAGACAGAAATATTTGGCTGTATATTAAACTCTTCTCTGCTTCCAGCTAAGACAGAAATATTTGGCTGTATATCAAACTCTCCTCTGCTTCCAGCTAAGACAGAAATATTTGGCTGTATATCAAACTCTCCTCTGCTTCCAGCTAAGACAGAAATATTTGGCTGTATATTAAACTCTCCTCTGCTTCCAGCTAAGACAGAAATATTTGGCTGTATATCAAACTCTCCTCTGCTTCCAGCTAAGACAGAAATATTTGGCTGTATATCAAACTCTCCTCTGCTTCCAGCTAAGACAGAAATATTTGGCTGTATATTAAACTCTCCTCTGCTTCCAGCTAAGACAGAAATAGTTGGCTGTATATTAAACTCTCCTCTGCTTCCAGCTAAGACAGAAATATTTGGCTGTATATCAAACTCTCCTCTGCTTCCAGCTAAGACAGAAATATTTGGCTGTATATTAAACTCTCCTCTGCTTCCAGCTAAGACAGAAATATTTGGCTGTATATTAAACTCTTCTCTGCTTCCAGCTAAGACAGAAATATTTGGCTGTATATCAAACTCTCCTCTGCTTCCAGCTAAGACAGAAATATTTGGCTGTATATCAAACTCTCCTCTGCTTCCAGCTAAGACAGAAATATTTGGCTGTATATTAAACTCTCCTCTGCTTCCAGCTAAGACAGAAATATTTGGCTGTATATCAAACTCTCCTCTGCTTCCAGCTAAGACAGAAATATTTGGCTGTATATCAAACTCTCCTCTGCTTCCAGCTAAGACAGAAATATTTGGCTGTATATTAAACTCTCCTCTGCTTCCAGCTAAGACAGAAATATTTGGCTGTATATCAAACTCTCCTCTGCTTCCAGCTAAGACAGAAATATTTGGCTGTATATCAAACTCTCCTCTGCTTCCAGCTAAGACAGAAATATTTGGCTGTATATCAAACTCTCCTCTGCTTCCAGCTAAGACAGAAATATTTGGCTGTATATTAAACTCTCCTCTGCTTCCAGCTAAGACAGAAATAGTTGGCTGTATATTAAACTCTCCTCTGCTTCCAGCTAAGACAGAAATAGTTGGCTGTATATTAAACTCTCCTCTGCTTCCAGCTAAGACAGAAATATTTGGCTGTATATCAAACTCTCCTCTGCTTCCAGCTAAGACAGAAATATTTGGCTGTATATCAAACTCTCCTCTGCTTCCAGCTAAGACAGAAATATTTGGCTGTATATTAAACTCTCCTCTGCTTCCAGCTAAGACAGAAATATTTGGCTGTATATCAAACTCTCCTCTGCTTCCAGCTAAGACAGAAATATTTGGCTGTATATCAAACTCTCCTCTGCTTCCAGCTAAGACAGAAATATTTGGCTGTATATCAAACTCTCCTCTGCTTCCAGCTAAGACAGAAATATTTGGCTGTATATTAAACTCTCCTCTGCTTCCAGCTAAGACAGAAATATTTGGCTGTATATCAAACTCTCCTCTGCTTCCAGCTAAGACAGAAATATTTGGCTGTATATCAAACTCTCCTCTGCTTCCAGCTAAGACAGAAATATTTGGCTGTATATTAAACTCTCCTCTGCTTCCAGCTAAGACAGAAATAGTTGGCTGTATATTAAACTCTCCTCTGCTTCCAGCTAAGACAGAAATATTTGGCTGTATATTAAACTCTCCTCTGCTTCCAGCTAAGACAGAAATATTTGGCTGTATATTAAACTCTCCTCTGCTTCCAGCTAAGACAGAAATATTTGGCTGCATATCAAACTCTCCTCTGCTTCCAGCTAAGACAGAAACATTTGTCTGTATATCAAACTCTCCTCTGCTTCCAGCTAAGACATAAATATTTGGCTGTATATTAAACTCTCCTCTGCTTCCAGCTAAGACAGAAATATTTGGCTGTATATTAAACTCTCCTCTTTCCTCTGCTTCCAGCTAAGACAGAAACATTTGTCTGTATATCAAACTCTCCTCTGCTTCCAGCTAAGACATAAATATTTGGCTGTATATCAAACTCTCCTCTGCTTCCAGCTAAGACAGAAGAGAAAGTGCTGTTCTTGTATGGCCTTTATTAACAGATCACATAACAATATGGTACCAGCAGACAGTCTGGGGGCTTCTTTATGTTGGATCTTATTTCATTGTCCAGCTCTTCTGAAACGTTTGGAGGTTACGTGTGTAAAACACCCCCCCCCCTCCTCTCATTGCATCTAGCTAAGACCGATGCAGACTTCAAGGCGTTTCTGGAAGAGAGGAACCCGAAACAGCAACACTCCTCAACCCTGGAGTCCTACCTGATCAAACCCATCCAGAGAGTTCTGAAGTACCCACTGCTACTGAGAGAGCTGTACTCACTGACGGACCCTGACAGTGAAGAACACTATCACCTGAATGGTAAGGAGGAAGGGAGGGAGGGAGGGAGGGGGGTGTCCTATAGTACCTACTACTACTGAGAGAGCTGTACTCACTGACTGACCCTGACAGTGAAGAACACTATCACCTGAACGGTAAGGAGGATTGAGGGAGGGAGGGGTGTGTCCTATAGTACCCACTACTACTGAGAGAGCTGTAGGAGGAAGGAGGGAGGGAGGGAGGGGTGTGTCCTATAGTACCCACTACTACTGAGAGAGCTGTAGGAGGGAGGGGGGGGGGGTGTCCTATAGTACCCACTACTACTGAGAGAGCTGTAGGAGGAGGGAGGGAGTGAGGGAGGGGTGTGTCCTATAGTACCCACTACTACTGAGAGAGCTGTAGGAGGAGGGAGGGAGTGAGGGAGGGGTGTGTCCTATAGTACCCACTACTACTGAGAGAGCTGTAGGAGGAGGGAGGGAGGGAGGGAGGGAGGGAGGGGGGTGTGTGACATATGTGACAATCAAATATATATTTTTTTTACAAATATTATTATTTTATCAATGGGATGCAGAAGGGTTAGGTTTAGTATAATAGTGTTCCTCTCTTCTTCTCTCTCCTTCCTGTCCAGTTGCTATGAAGGCCATGAACAAGGTGGCCAGTCACATCAATGAGATGCAGAAGATCCACGAGGAGTTTGGGTTGGTGTTTGACCAGCTCATAGCGGAGCAGAGTGGAGACAAGAAAGAGGTGCGTTGTTGTTGGGAGTCTCCTCACGTTCTGTGGTATCCAGACAGGTACAGTGTTGTTGGGAGTCTCCTCACGTTCTGTGGTATCCAGACAGGTACAGTGTTGTTGGGAGTCTCCTCACGTTCTGTGGTATCCAGACAGGTACAGTGTTGTTGGGAGTCTCCTCATGTTCTGTGGTATCCAGACAGAGGTACAGTGTTGTTGGGAGTCTCCTCATGTTCTGTGGTATCCAGACAGGTACAGTGTTGTTGTGAGTCTCCTCATGTTCTGTGGTATCGAGACAGAGGTACAGTGTTGTTGGGAGTCTCCTCATGTTCTGTGGTATCCAGACAGAGGTGCGTTGTTGTTGGGAGTCTCCTCATGTTCTGTGGTATCCAGACAGAGGTGCAGTGTTGTTGGAAGTCTCCTCATGTTCTGTGGTATCCAGACAGGTACAGTGTTGTTGGGAGTCTCCTCATGTTCTGTGGTATCCAGACAGGTACAGTGTTGTTGGAAGTCTCCTCATGTTCTGTGGTATCCAGACAGAGGTGCAGTGTTGTTGGAAGTCTCCTCATGTTCTGTGGTATCCAGACAGAGGCGCGTTGTTGTTGGAAGTCTCCTCATGTTCTGTGGTATCCAGACAGAGGTGCAGTGTTGTTGGGAGTCTCCTCATGTTCTGTGGTATCGAGACAGAGGTACAGTGTTGTTGGGAGTCTCCTCATGTTCTGTGGTATCCAGACAGGTACAGTGTTGTTGGAAGTCTCCTCATGTTCTGTGGTATCCAGACAGAGGCGCGTTGTTGTTGGAAGTCTCCTCATGTTCTGTGGTATCCAGAAAGAGGTGCGTTGTTGTTGGAAGTCTCCTCAGGTTCTCCAGGTGTGTTTGTGGTATCAGTGGCGGTGTAGTTCAAATTACACCCTATTTGCTACACACTACTTATTTTGAAAAGGGCCATAGCTCTGGTCTAAAGTAGTGCACTAAATAGGGAATAGGGTGCCATAGCTCTGGTCTAAAGTAGTGCACTAAATAGGGAATAGGGTGCCATAGCTCTGGTCTAAAGTAGTGCACTAAATAGGGAATAGGGTGCCATAGCTCTGGTCTAAAGTAGTGCACTAAATAGGGAATAGGGTGCCATAGCGCTGGTCTAAAGTAGTGCACTAAATAGGGAATAGGTCGTTGGAGAATTTCCCAGAGTATGTTGAGGGATTGGATTGCTGTAACATTGGTGTGTTGTAACATGGGTGTAACATGGGTGTGTTGTAACATGGGTGTGTTGTAACATGGATGTGTTGTAACATGGATGTGTTGTAACATGGGTGTGTTGTAACATGGGTGTGTTGTAACATAGTTGTAACATGGCTGTGTTGTTAATGTAACATGGGTGTGTTGTAACATAGTTGTAACATGGTTGTGTTGTAACATGGGTGTGTTGTAACATGGGTGTGTTGTAACATGGGTGTGTTGTAACATAGTTGTAACATGGGTGTGTTGTAACATGGTTGTAACATGGGTGTGTTGTAACATGGTTGTGTTGTAACATGGTTGTAACATGGCTGTGTTGTAACATGGGTGTAACATGGCTGTGTTGTAACATGGGTGTAACATGGCTGTGTTGTAACATGGGTGTAACATGGCTGTGTTGTAACATGGGTGTAACATGGGTGTAACATGGCTGTGTTGTAACATGGGTGTAACATGGTTGTGTTGTAACATGGGTGTAACATGGCTGTGTTGTAGCATGGGTGTAACATGGCTGTGTTGTAACATGGGTGTAACATGGCTGTGTTGTAACATGGGTGTAACATGGTTGTGTTGTAACATGGGTGTAACATGGTTGTGTTGTAACATGGGTGTAACATGGTTGTGTTGTAACATGGGTGTAACATGGGTGTAACATGGCTGTGTTGTAACATGGTTGTAATATGGTTGTGTTGTAACATGGGTGTAACATGGTTGTGTTGTAACATGGCTGTGTTGTAACATGGGTGTAACATGGTTGTGTTGTGTGTTGTAGGTTGCTGATCTGTCGATGGGTGACTTGCTGCTCCACACCAGCGTAGCCTGGATCAACCCTCCCTCCTCCCTGGGCAAATGGAAGAAAGAACCCCAACTGGCTGCATTCAGTACGTTAAGGAGAACACCTAGTGTGGCCTTCTCAGAACCATGTAGCTCTCAGAACCATGTAGCTCTCAGAACCATGTAGCTAATGGGGTTCTAGTTCTAGAACAGGAACAAGGCTACTTAGAACCTTCTCTAGATCACTCTTAAGATGGCTGTCTGTTACATAAGGGGACACATGTACCACTCTGTCTAATGACATAGACTGTGTCCCCTATTGCCGTTATAGTGCACTACTTTTGACCACAGCCAATTTGGGACTGTGTGCAAGCCTGATCACTCCAATTAACATAATACTGTATTATGGTAGCTTATTTCATGTATTTGAAACGTATTACATAGACACTGAAATCTTTGTGCTACCCCTTCCATCGCCCTCTTCGTGGTTCAGTCTTCAGAACAGCCGCGGTGTTTGTGTGTAAGGATGGATCCAAGCAGAAGAAGAAAATTGTAAGTTCCGTCTCTTAAAACACAACCAAACCTTTCAACCATAGTTTCTCTGAATCCTAACCGTGATATTCCATTCCCATCAAGTGGTTCTAATTTATTTGGCTTTGTTGAAGCATCACTTCCATACCTAGGCCACTGGGTCAGTGGTACCTTCCATACCTAGTCCAGTGGGTCAGTGGTACCTTCCATACCTAGGCCACTGTTACCTTCCATAACTAGTCCACTGGGTCAGTGTTACCTTCTATACCTAGTCCAGTGGGTCAGTGGTACCTTCCATACCTAGTCCAGTGGGTCAGTGGTACCTTCCATACCTAGGCCACTGTTACCTTCCATAACTAGTCCACTGGGTCAGTGTTACCTTCCATAACTAGTCCACTGTTACCTTCCATAACTAGTCCACTGGGTCAGTGTTACCTTCCATACCTAGTCCACTAGTCCAGTGTTACCTTCCATACCTAGTCCAGTGTTACCTTCCATACCTAGTCAATGTTACCTTCCATAGCTAGTCCACTGGGTCAGTGTCACCTTCCATACCTAGTCCAGTGTTACCTTCCATACCTAGTCCAGTGTTACCTTCCATACCTAGTCCAGTGTTACCTTCCATACCTAGTCCACTGGGTCAGTGGTACCTTCCATACCTAGTCCACTGGGTCAGTGGTACTTTCCATACCTAGTCCAGTGTTACCTTCCATACCTAGTCCAGTGGGTCAGTGGTACCTTCCATAACTAGTCCAGTGGGTCAGTGGTACCTTCCATACCTAGGCCACTGGGTCAGTGGTACCTTCCATACCTAGTCCACTGGGTCAGTGGTACCTTCCATACCTAGTCCAGTGGGTCAGTGGTACCTTCCATACCTAGTCCACTGGGTCAGTTGTACCTTCCATACCTAGTCCAGTGTTACCTTCCATACCTAGTCCAGTGGGTCAGTTGTACCTTCCATACCTAGTCCAGTGTTACCTTCCATACCTAGTCCAGTGTTACCTTCCATACCTAGTCCAGTGTTACCTTCCATACCTAGTCCAGTGGGTCAGTGGTACCTTCCATACCTAGTCCAGTGGGTCAGTGTTACCTTCCATACCTAGTCCACTGGGTCAGTGTTACCTTCCATACCTAGTCCACTGGGTCAGTGTTACCTTCCATACCTAGTCCACTGGGTCAGTGTTACCTTCCATACCTAGTCCACTGGGTCAGTGTTACTTTCCACACCTAGTCCACTGGGTCAGTGGTACCTTCCATAACTAGTCCACTGGGTCAGTGGTACCTTCCATACCTAGTCCACTGGGTCAGTGGTACCTTCCATAACTAGTCCAGTGGTACCTTCCATAACTAGTCCAGTGGTACCTTCCATAACTAGTCCACTGGTACCTTCCATACCTAGTCCAGTGTTACCTTCCATACCTAGTCCAGTGGGTCAGTGGTACCTTCCATACCTAGTCCAGTGGTACCTTCCATACCTAGTCCACTGGGTCAGTGGTACCTTCCATACCTAGTCCACTAGGTCAGTGGTACCTTCCATACCTAGTCCACTGGGTCAGTGGTACCTTCCACAACTAGTCCACTGGGTCAGTGGTACCTTCCATAACTAGTCCAGTGGTACCTTCCATACCTAGTCCACTGGTACCTTCCATACCTAGTCCACTGGGTCAGTGTTACCTTCCATACCTAGTCCACTGGGTCAGTGGTATCTTCCATACCTAGTCCAGTGGTACCTTCCATACCTAGTCCACTGGGTCAGTGGTACCTTCCATACCTAGTCCACTGGGTCAGTGGTACCTTCCATACCTAGTCCACTGGGTCAGTGGTACCTTCCATACCTAGTCCAGTGGTACCTTCCATACCTAGTCCACTGGGTCAGTGTTACCTTCCATACCTAGTCCACTGGGTCAGTGGTACCTTCCATACCTAGTCCAGTGGTACCTTCCATAACTAGTCCAGTGGGTCAGTGGTACCTTCCATAACTAGTCCAGTGGTACCTTCCATAACTAGGCCACTGGGTCAGTGGTACCTTTCATAACTAGTCCACTGGTACCTTCCATACCTAGTCCACTGGTACCTTCCATACCTAGTCCACTGGGTCAGTGGTACCTTCCATACCTAGTCCACTGGGTCAGTGGTACATTCCATACCTAGTCCACTGGGTCAGTGGTACCTTCCATAACTAGTCCAGTGGGTCAGTGTTACCTTCCATAACTAGTCCAGTGGGTCAGTGGTACCTTCCATAACTAGTCCAGTGGGTCACTGGTACCAGTTGATGTATTGTAAAAGGAATATCACACAGCCATCTAAACTAACCTGCCTTAAATGAACTAAAATGGTCACATCCCAGTAACTTATTAACTTAGAAAGGCTTTATAGAGCGTTCATAACGTCTTCATAATATATAGATGTATATATATATAGTATATATATATATATATATACTATATAGATGCTTTGGCAATCATTTATGGATCTGTTGGGGTGCGTATCTGTCTGTTGGGGGGGTGCGTATCTGTCTGTTGGGGGGGGTGCGTATCTGTCTGTTGGGGGGGTGCGTATCTGTCTGTTGGGGGGGTGCGTATCTGTCTGTTGGGGGGGTGCGTATCTGTCTGTTGGGGGGGTGCGTATCTGTCTGTTGGGGGGGGTGCGTATCTGTCTGTAGGGGGAGGTGTGTATCTGTCTGTTGGGGGGGTGCGTATCTGTCTGTCTGGGGGGCGTATCTAAGGAATGTCTGTGTCTCTCAGGTTGGCTCCCATCGAGCATCTGTCTGTCTGTCTGGGGGGCGTATCTGTCTGTCTGGGGGGCGTATCTAAGGGCTGTCTGTGTCTCTCAGGGTGGCTCCCATCGAGTGTCGTCAGTCTCGTCTGAAGACAAGGACCCATTCCGCTTCCGTCACATGATCTCCACAGACGCGCTCCAAGTCCGAGCCCTCAATAACCAAGGTACAGTTCAATATAGAGCCCTCTATAACCAAGGTACAGTTGAATATAGAGCCCTCTATAACCAAGGTACTGTACAGTTCAATATAGAGCCCTCAATAACTAAGGTACAGTTCAATATAGAGCCCTCTATAACCAAGGTACAGTTCAATATAGAGGTCTCAATAACCAAGGTACAGTTTAATATAGAGGTCTCAATAACCAAGGTACTGTACAGTTTAATAGAGAGCCCTCAGTAACCAAGGTACAGTTTAATAGAGAGCCCTCAGTAACCAAGGTACAGTTTAATATAGAGCCCTCAGTAACCAAGGTACAGTTTAATAGAGAGCCCTCAGTAACCAAGGTACAGTTTAATAGAGAGCCCTCAGTAACCAAGGTACAGTTTAATAGAGAGCCCTCAGTAACCAAGGTACAGTTTAATAGAGAGCCCTCAGTAACCAAGGTACAGTTTAATAGAGAGCCCTCAGTAACCAAGGTACAGTTTAATATAGAGCCCTCAGTAACCAAGGTACAGTTTAATAGAGAGCCCTCAGTAACCAAGGTACAGTAATAGAGAGCCCTCAGTAACCAAGGTACAGTTTAATAGAGAGCCCTCAGTAACCAAGGTACAGTTTAATAGAGAGCCCTCAGTAACCAAGGTACAGTTTAATAGAGAGCCCTCAGTAACCAAGGTACAGTAATAGAGAGCCCTCAGTAACCAAGGTACAGTTTAATAGAGAGCCCTCAGTAACCAAGGTACAGTTTAATAGAGAGCCCTCAGTAACCAAGGTACAGTTTAATAGAGAGCCCTCTATAACCAAGGTACAGTTTAATAGAGAGCCCTCAGTAACCAAGGTACAGTTTAATAGAGAGCCCTCAGTAACCAAGGTACAGTTTAATATAGAGCCCTCAGTAACCAAGGTACAGTTTAATAGAGAGCCCTCAGTAACCAAGGTACAGTTTAATAGAGAGCCCTCAGTAACCAAGGTACAGTTTAATAGAGAGCCCTCAGTAACCAAGGTACAGTTTAATAGAGAGCCCTCAGTAACCAAGGTACAGTTTAATAGAGAGCCCTCAGTAACCAAGGTACAGTTTAATATAGAGCCCTCAGTAACCAAGGTACAGTTTAATAGAGAGCCCTCAGTAACCAAGGTACAGTTTAATAGAGAGCCCTCAGTAACCAAGGTACAGTTTAATAGAGAGCCCTCAGTAACCAAGGTACAGTTTAATAGAGAGCCCTCAGTAACCAAGGTACAGTTTAATAGAGAGCCCTCAGTAACCAAGGTACAGTTTAATAGAGAGCCCTCAGTAACCAAGGTACAGTAATAGAGAGCCCTCAGTAACCAAGGTACAGTTTAATAGAGAGCCCTCAGTAACCAAGGTACAGTTTAATAGAGAGCCCTCAGTAACCAAGGTACAGTTTAATAGAGAGCCCTCAGTAACCAAGGTACAGTAATAGAGAGCCCTCAGTAACCAAGGTACAGTTTAATATAGAGCCCTCAGTAACCAAGGTACAGTTTAATAGAGAGCCCTCAGTAACCAAGGTACAGTTTAATAGAGAGCCCTCAGTAACCAAGGTACAGTTTAATAGAGAGCCCTCAGTAACCAAGGTACAGTTTAATAGAGAGCCCTCAGTAACCAAGGTACAGTTTAATAGAGAGCCCTCAGTAACCAAGGTACAGTTTAATAGAGAGCCCTCAGTAACCAAGGTACAGTTTAATAGAGAGCCCTCAGTAACCAAGGTACAGTTTAATAGAGAGCCCTCAGTAACCAAGGTACAGTTTAATAGAGAGCCCTCAGTAACCAAGGTACAGTTTAATAGAGAGCCCTCAGTAACCAAGGTACAGTTTAATATAGAGCCCTCAGTAACCAAGGTACAGTTTAATAGAGAGCCCTCAGTAACCAAGGTACAGTTTAATAGAGAGCCCTCAGTAACCAAGGTACAGTACACTCAGCCATGCTGTTAATCCTGAAGTACATTTACAGTTTATTAATGCATTATTTGAGTCATTTGGCAGAGGCTTGAGTGACACACTAAAGACTCAACCATTCCTGTATTGACTTTGTAATGTTATTTTCTGTCTGAATAGACTTGATGTTCTTCGTAATGTTCTTCTCTGTCTGAATAGACTTGATGTTCTTCGTAATGTTCTTCTCTGTCTGAATAGACTTGATGTTCTTCGTAATGTTCTTCTCTGTCTGAATAGACTTGATGTTCTTTGTAATGTTCTTCTCTTTCTGAATAGACATGATGTTCTTTGTAATGTTCTTCTCTTTCTGAATAGACATGATGTTCTTTGTAATGTTCTTCTCTGTCTGAATAGACATGATGTTCTTTGTAATGTTCTTCTCTTTCTGAATAGACATGATGTTCTTTGTAATGTTCTTCTCTTTCTGAATAGACATGATGTTCTTTGTAATGTTCTTCTCTGTCTGAATAGACATGATGTTCTTTGTAATGTTCTTCTCTGTCTGAATAGACATGATGTTCTTTGTAATGTTCTTCTCTTTCTGAATAGACATGATGTTCTTCGTAATGTTATTTTCTGTCTGAATAGACAAGATGTTCTTTGTAATGTTATTTTCTGTCTGAATAGACAAGATGTTCTTTGTAATGTTATTTTCTGTCTGAATAGACATGATGTTCTTCGTAATGTTATTTTCTGTCTGAATAGACAAGATGTTCTTTGTAATGTTATTTTCTGTCTGAATAGACATGATGTTCTTCTCTGTCTGAATAGACATGATGTTCTTTGTAATGTTCTCTGTCTGAATAGACATGATGTTCATTGTAATGTTCTTCTCTGTCTGAATAGACATGATGGAGTGAGAGAAAGATAGTCAGTGACTACAAATGAGTTGTTCTGTATGTGAGGTTATAACATGTGTGCGCGCCATTGCAGACGGAGAGGGTTCTGCCGTGTGTGAGATCGTCCACGTCAAGTCCGAGTCAGAAGGACGGCCGGAGAGGACATTCCACTTGTGCTGCAGGTGAGCCTCCTGACCCAACTGATAGAATGTTTATCAGTCCTCTGAAGACAACATTGGCATTAAGTCACTGATTTACTTTGGAACCACCCTCAATATCTTTTAATCGTTTAAATGTATTTTTTTCATATTTAATTCATTCATTCATTAATATAGTGCCTTTCCAGATGCCCAAAGCACTAAGAGGGGAAGCTCCTTGATGCTGATTAATGCTGTGGCTGTTGAACTATATACAGTTGAAGTCAGAAGTTTACATATACCTTAGCCAAATACATTTAAACTCAGTTTTTCACAATTCCTGACATCCTCGTTTTTAAAAAAATCCCTGTTTTAGGTCAGTTAGGATCACCACTTTATTTTAAGAATGTGAAATGTCAGAATAATAGTAGAGTGATTTATTTCAGCTTTTATTTCTTTCATCACATTCCCAGTGGGTCAGAAGTTTACATACACTCAATTAGTATTTGGTAGCATTGCCTTTAAATTGCTTAACTTGGGTCAAATGTTTCAGGGAGCCTTCCACAAGCTTCCCACAACAAGTTGGGTGAATTTTGGCCCATTCCTCTTTTTTTTATGGCGGTTTTGGAGCAGTGGCTTCTTGAGCGGCCTTTCAGGTTATGTCGATATAGGACTCGTTTTACTGTGGATATAGATACCTTTGTACCTGTTTCCTCCAGTATCTTCACAAGGTACTTTGCTGTTGTTCTGGGAATGATTTGCACTTTTCGCACCAAAGTACGTTCATCTCTAGGAGACAGAACACGTCTCCTTCCTGAGCGGTATGACGGCTGCGTGGTCCCATGGTGTTTATACATGCGTACTATTGTTTGTACAGATGAACGTAGTACCTTCAGGCGTTTGAACATTGCTCCCAAGGATGAACTAGACTTGTGGAGGTCTACAATTATTTTTCTGAAGTCTTGGCTGAATTCTTTTGATTTTCCCAGGATGTCAAGCAAAGAGGCACTGAGTTTGAAGGTAGGCCTTGAAATACATTCCACTTTCAATTGACTAAAATGGTGTCAATTAACCTATCAGAAGCTTCTAAAGCCATGACATAATTTTCTGGAATATTCCAAGCTGTTTAAAGGCACAGTCAACTTAGTGTATGTAAACTTCTGACCCACTGGAATTGTGATACTGTGAATTATAAGTGAAATAATCTGTCTGTAAACAATTGTTGGACTTGTGTCATGCACAAAGTAGATGTCCTAACCGACTTGCCAAAACTATAGTTTGTTAACAAGAAATTTGTGAAGTGTTTGAAAAACGAGTTTTAATGACTCCAACCTAAGTGGTTGTAAACTTCTGACTTGAACTGTATGTCTTAACCACCTGAGAATGTTTTTTAATTATCCAACAAATTAAACCAATCAAATACCATTTTATTTGTCACATGGCCCGAGTACAACAGGTGTAGTCCTTACCGTGAAATGTTTACTTACAAGCCCTTAACCAACAGTGCAGTTCAAGAAATAAAGTAAAAAAATGTAATAAAAAGTAACACAATAAAATCACAATAACGAGGCTATATACAGGGGGTACCGGTACCGAGCCAATAACGAGACTATATACAGGGGTACAGGTTAGTAATGAGACTATATACAGGGGTACAGGTTAGTAATGAGACTATATACAGGGGTACAGGTTAGTAATGAGACTATATACAGGGGTACAGGTTAGTAATGAGACTATATACAGGGGTACAGGTTAGTAATGAGACTATATACAGGGGTACAGGTCAGTAATGAGACTATATACAGGGGGTACCGGTACCGAGCCAATAACGAGACTATATACAGGGGATACCGGTACCGAGCCAATAACGAGACTATATACAGGGGGTACCGGTACCGAGCCAATAACGAGACTATATACAGGGGGTACCGGTACCGAGCCAATAACGAGACTATATACAGGGGGTACCGGTACCGAGCCAATAACGAGACTATATACAGGGGGTACCGGTACCGAGTCAGTGTGTGGGGGTACAGGTTAGTAATGAGACTATATACAGGGGTACAGGTTAGTAATGAGACTATATACAGGAGTACAGGTTAGTAATGAGACTATATACATGAGTACAGGTTAGTAATGAGGCTATATACAGGGGGTACCGGTACCGAGTCAGTGTGTGGGGGTACAGGTTAGTAATGAGACTATATACAGGGGTACAGGTTAGTAATGAGACTATATACAGGGGTACAGGTCAGTAATGAGACTATATACAGGGGATACCGGTACCGAGCCAATAACGAGACTATATACAGGGGGTACCGGTACCGAGCCAATAACGAGACTATATACAGGGGGTACCGGTACCGAGTCAGTGTGTGGGGGTACAGGTTAGTAATGAGGCTATATACTGGGGGTACCGGTACCGAGTCAGTGTGTGGGGGTACAGGTTAGTAATGAGGCTATATACAGGGGGTACCGGTACCGAGTCAATGTGGAGGCTATATACAGGGGGTACCGGTACCGAGTCAGTGTGTGGGGGTACAAGTTAGTAATGAGGCTATATACAGGGGGTACCGGTACCGAGTCAATGTGGAGGCTATATACAGGGGGTACCGGTACCGAGTCAATGTGGAGGCTATATACAGGGGGTACCGGTACCGAGTCAATGTGGAGGCTATAAACAGGGGGTACCGGTACCGAGTCAATGTGGAGGCTATATACAGGGGGTACCAGTACAGAGTCAATGTGGAGGCTATATACAGGGGGTACCGGTACCGAGTCAATGTGGAGGCTATATACAGGGGGTACCGGTACCGAGTCAATGTGGAGGCTATATACAGGGGGTACCGGTACCGAGTCAATGTGGAGGCTATATACAGGGGGTACCGGTACAGAGTCCATGTGGAGGCTATATACAGGGGGTACCGGTACCGAGTCAATGTGTGGGGATACAGGTTAGTAATGAGACTATATACAGGGGTACAGGTTAGTAATGAGGCTATATACAAGGGTACAGGTTAGTAATGAGACTATATACAGGGGGGGTACAGGTTAGTAATGAGACTATATTCAGGGGTACAGGTTAGTAATGAGGCTATATACAGGGGTACAGGTTAGTAATGAGGCTATATACAGGGGTACAGGTTAGTAATGAGGCTATATACAGGGGGGGAACAGGTTAGTAATGAGACTATATACAGGGGTACAGGTTAGTAATGAGACTATATACAGGGGTACAGGTTAGTAATGAGACTATATACAGGGGTACAGGTTAGTAATGAGACTATATACAGGGGTACAGGTCAGTAATGAGACTATATACAGGGGATACCGGTACCGAGTCAATGTGTGGGGATACAGGTTAGTAATGACTATACAGGGGTACAGGTTAGTAATGAGACTATATACAGGGGCACAGGTTAGTAATGAGACTATATACAGGGGGTACAGGTTAGTAATGAGACTATATACAGGGGGGGTACAGGTTAGTAATGAGACTATATACAGGGGGGGTACAGGTTAGTAATGAGACTATATACAGGGGGGGTACAGGTTAGTAATGAGACTATATACAGGGGTACAGGTTAGTAATGAGAATATATACAGGGGTACAGGTTAGTAATGAGACTATATACAGGGGTACAGGTTTGTAATGAGACTATGTACAGGGGTACAGGTTAGTAATGAGACTATATACAGGGGGTACAGGTTAGTAATGAGACTATATACAGGGGGTACAGGTTAGTAATGAGACTATATACAGGGGGTACAGGTTAGTAATGAGGCTATATACAGGGGTACAGGTTAGTAATGAGACTATATACAGGGGGCACCGGTTAGTAATGAGACTATATACAGGGGGCACCGGTTAGTAATGAGACTATATACAGGGGGCACCGGTTAGTAATGAGACTATATACAGGGGTACAGGTTAGTAATGAGACTATATACAGGGGGCACCGGTTAGTAATGAGACTATATACAGGGGGCACCGGTTAGTAATGAGACTATATACAGGGGTACAGGTTAGTAATGAGACTATATACAGGGGGTACAGGTTAGTAATGAGACTATATACAGGGGTACAGGTTAGTAATGAGGCTATATACAGGGGGTACAGGTTAGTAATGAGACTATATACAGGGGTACAGGTTAGTAATGAGGCTATATACAGGGGGTACCGGTACCGAGTCAATGTGTGGGGATACAGGTTAGTCGAGGTAATTATACATAGATAATAAACAGTGAGTAGCAGCAGTGTAAAAACAAAGGGGGTCAATGTAAATAGTCTGGGTGGCCATTTAATTAATTGTTCATCAGTCTTATGGCTTGGAGTTAGAATCTGTTAAGGATCCCTTTGGACCTAGACTTGGTGCTCTGGTACCGCTTGCCATGCAGTAACAGAGAGAACAGTATATGACTTTAGGTTCCTCTGACACCGCCTGGTATATAGATCCTGTATGGCAGGAATCCCTGCTCCAGTGATGTACTGGGCCGTATGCACTACCCTCTGTAGCGTCTTACCGAGCAGTTGCCGTACCAGGCGGTGATGCAACCCGTCTGGATGCTCTCGATGGTGCAGCTGTATAACTTTTTGAGGATCTGGGAACCCCATGCCAAATCTTTTCAAATCTCTCTTTCGTCCAGTTCTGTGGACAGTAAGCAGGACTTCCTGAAGACAGTCCACTCCATCTTAAGAGATAAACAACGACGTCAGCTGATGAAGACAGAGTCTCTACCTCCCAACCAGCAGTACGTCCCCTTCGGAGGCAAACGCCTCTGTGCCCTGAAGGGAGCCAGACCTGCCATGAACAGAGCAGGTAGGTGCTGTCGGGAGGGAAGAGGCGTGTGGGAGGGGGTGGGATGGGATTGTGGATTATGTGATTGGACGTGGGTCGTCTGTGTGCTTGTGTCAGTGTGATTTAAAGCAGGTAACCGTTAACAGCTAGCTTACGCGGTGTATATTTTATATGTCATCTATTGACGTTGTTATCTAATCCATTCATCCCACTGAAACCTTGATGTCTGTTTCTCTTCCCTCTGCAGAGTCAGACCCGGCGAGGACCCTGGGTCGGAGGAAACTGGTGAGGAACCGTTTCACTATCGACACAGACATCGTCTTCGACGGCGAGCCGGACCAGGAGTCCCCTCTGTCTCCACTGTCTTCCGAAGAGCCTGATGGACAGGGACAAAGGGAAGGACAGGGAAAGGAATGGGGGGAGGTGCAGGCAGGGGATACAGACCGCTGGGTGGAGGAGCAGATTGACCTGGAGCACTACGAGGCGCAGCAGGAGGCGCAGCAGGAGAAGGAGGTGAAAGGAAGAGGAGACGTTAAAGAAACAGAGATCCTTAGTGGTGATGATGATTTCTGCCTGTCTGTCAGAGGACCCTCCACTGAATCACTGTCCAACACAGACCTAGATGGGCCTATCGGGGCCCTGTCCCTGGGAGAGGAAGGCCAAGATAGAGGCCCTAAACACCCCCAGCCCCAGGGAGCCATGGGGACCACCACCCCAGGGATGAGACTTTCCCACCTGGGGAATCAGTGTGGCCTATCTGGGATGAGTGTGGATGACCAGGGGGCTAGGGAGGAAGGTGAGGACATCTGGCTACGCAGGGAGAACTGTCCCCCGGACTCAGGGGGTCAGACACTACAGAGCTAGACTACAAGATCAGCAGATAGTTACAGACAGTGTGTCTCACCACTCAGACAGAGAGCTTTATACGAGTTACAAATGGCACCTTTTTCCCTATTTGGGGCCCATAAGGTTCTGGTCGAAAGTAGTGCACTATATAGGGAATAGGGCCCTGTCTAAAGCAGTGCACTATATAGGGAATAGGGCCCTGTCTAAAGCAGTGCACTATATAGGGAATAGGGCCCTGTCTAAAGCAGTGCACTATATAGGGAATAGGGTTCTATAGGGCTCTGGTCTAAAGTGGTGCGCTATATAGGGAATAGGGCTCTGGTCTAAAGTAGTGCACTATATAAGGAATAGGGTTCTATAGGGCTCTGGTCTAAAGTAGTGCACTATATAGGGAATAGGGTTCTATAGGGCCCTGGTCTAAAATAGTGCACTATATATAGGGAATAGGGTTCTATAGGGCCCTGGTCTAAAGTAGTGCACTATATAGCGAATAGGGCCCTGTCTAAAGCAGTGCACTTTATAGGGAATAGGGCCCTGGTCTAAAGTAGTGCACTATATATAGGGAATAGGGTTCAATAGGGCCCTGGTCTAAAGTAGTGCACTATATAGGGAATAGGGTTCTATAGGGCCCTGGTCTAAAGTAGTGCACTATATAGGGAATAGGGTTCTATAGGGCTCTGGTCTAAAGTAGTGCACTATATAGGGAATAGGGTTATATAGGGCCCTGGTCTAAAGTAGTGCACTATATAGGGAATAGGGTTCTATAGGGTTCTGGTCTAAAGTAGTGCACTATATATAGGGAATAGGGTTCTATAGGGCCCTGGTCTAAAGTAGTGCACTATATATAGGGAATAGGGTTCTATAGGGTCCTGGTCTAAAGTAGTGCACTATATATAGGGAATAGGGTTCTATAGGGCCCTGGTCTAAGGTAGTGCACTATATAGGGAATAGGGTTCTATAGGGCTCTGGTCTAAAGTAGTGCACTATATAGGGAATAGGGCTCTGGTCTAAAGTAGTGCACTATATAGGGAATAGGGTTCTATAGGGCCCTGGTCTAAAGTAGTGCACTATATATAGGGAATAGGGTTCTATAGGGCCCTGGTCCAAAGTAGTGCACTATATATAGGGAATAGGGTTCTATAGGGCCCTGGTCTAAAGTAGTACACTATATATAGGGAATAGGGTTCTATAGGGCTCTGGTCTAAAGTAGTGCACTATATAGGGAATAGGGTTCTATAGGGCCCTGGTCTAAAGGGTGCCATTTGGGAAGCATCCATGAGCTTCAAGAAATAATCAGTAAGCAATCAATCAATCAATCCCCACCCATCAATATTACATGTGCATAGATATGCATGGCACAGCTACTTCAAGCTGCTATATCGACTCCTTGTCAGTGTACTTGAATGCCTTGTTGTGTACAGATACACAAGCTGAAGCCCTCCAATGGGAGTAATACTGGAATACAGGGAGGGGAGGGGTCTTATTGAATCAACCAATCATACGGAGACATGGAGGGGTCTTATCCAATCATATGGTGATGTGGAGGTCAAACTGTGAGAGACTGACTGGCTGGCTGGCTGGCTCACTGTCTGACAGTACAATCATGGACCCTAATCAATACTGTTGCTTGGCATGGTTTGCACATTGGGGCAGATACCAGGGGGTACTATAGGTTCCTGCCCATTGGGGCAGATACCAGGGGGTACTATAGGTTCCTGCACATTGGGGCAGATACCAGGGGGTACTATAGGTTCCTGCACATTGGGGCAGATACCAGGGGGTACTATAGGTTCCTGCCCATTGGGGCAGATACCAGGGGGTACTATAGGTTCCTGCCCATTGGGGCAGATACCAGGGGGTACTATAGGTTCCTGCACATTGGGGCAGATACCAGGGGGTACTATAGGTTCCTGCACATTGGGGCAGATACCAGGGGGTACTATAGGTTCCTGCCCATTGGGGCAGATACCAGGGGGTACTATAGGTTCCTGCCCATTGGGGCAGATACCAGGGGGTACTATAGGTTCCTATGAAACGCAGCGTTGTGACTATAACTACTGTTCCAAGAAGGAGGGAAACGAGGTACAACACACTATGGGGAGTCGCTCTTCAGGGTGAAGGATCTAGAATCACGCCTGACAAGGCCAATTTACATCCTCTCCTTGCTGGAAGCCACACCTTCCACAGGTGATAAGCGTGAGGCTCAGATTAATTCCTTCAAATTAACACCGCTCTTTAAAGAGCCCAGGAACGGGCGGTGCAGGGCCAAACAGGTGTTGTACCTCGTTTCCCTCCTTCAGAGAACAGTAGTTATAGTCATAACGTTACGTTCCTTTCCAGTCAGTCAACTTCGGTACAACATACGATGGGGAAATATAATCCCTCCCCAAGCCAACCCTAACGGATACTAAATGAACCTGACCCCCACCAGACGCGGCAGTCTGGGTGTTACGCATACGGTGCGCTGCCTAGTGACTTCCCCTTGTCCCCTGGTCCCAGCCGTAAGCACACTGTGTGACATCCAAGCGATAAAACCTCACAAGTGTGTGGTGATGCCCAACTATCTCCTATAGTCAACACTTTAAACAACAGCCGTCACGTTGTCAGACTCCCGGTGGAGTGGGCACGTACACCGCGCTAGGTAACGCCTTGCTGCTATATGCCAGAGAGAGAGAGATCCCCCACAATCCAGTGGGAGAGACGCTGCTTAGAGAGCGTCCTGCTGGATTAGCAAAACAGAAAAAACAACAATATGCTGGTCACATGACCCAGGCCCGTTCAATATACGTGAAGTGAAGTTCGCACCGGACACACGGCATGTAACCTCCGTTGCTCTTCAGAAAGCAAACAGAGGAGGCTGAAAAGGGAAATAGCTCATAAGCTAAGGATCTGTAGGACATGTCGGAGAAAAGGGCGCTCACATGGGTAGGCAGACCATTCCATAAAAATGGAGCTCTATAGGAGAAAGCCCTGCCTCCAGCTGTTTGGTTAGAAATTCTAGGGACAATTGGGAGGCCTGCGTCTTGTGACCGTAGCGTACGTGTAGGTATGTACGGCAGGACCAAATCAGAGAGATAGGTAGGAGCAAGCCCATGTAATGCTTTGTAGGTTAGCAGTAAAACCTTGAAATCAACCCTTGCCTTAACAGGAAACCAGTGTAGAGAGGCTAGCACTGGAGTAATATGATAATTTTTTTTGGTTCTAGTCAGGATTCTAGCAGCCGTATTTAGCACTAACTGAAGTTTATTTAGTGCTTTATCCGGGTAGCCGGAAAGTAGAGCATTGCAGTAGTCTAACCTAGAAGTGACAAAAGCATGGATATATTTGTTGAACCTCTTCCATATCTGGTCAACAGCAGTACACTGTCAGAAGTTCCGGGTCAGTCTCTTTTTGAAAAGATGTTGAAAGGGGGCCACACCCATCCAGATCGTTGGAAGGGGGCCACACCCATCCAGATCGTTGGAAGGGGGCCACACCCACCCAGATCGTTGGAAGGGGGCCACACCCACCCAGATCGTTGAAAGGGGGCCACACCCACCCAGATCGTTGAAAGGGGGCCCACCCATCCAGATCGTTGAAAGGGGGCCACACCCATCCAGATCGTTGAAAGGGGGCCACACCCATCCAGATCGTTGAAAAGGGGCCCGCCCATCCAGATCGTTGAAAGGGGGCCACACCCATCCAGATCGTTGAAAGGGGGCCACACCCATGCAGATCGTTGAAAGGGGGCCACACCCATGCAGATCGTTGAAAAGGGGCCACACCCATACAGATCGTTGAAAAGGGGCCACACCCATGCAGATCGTTGAAAAAGGGCCCGCCCATCCAGATCGTTGAAAGGGGGCCACACCCATCCAGATCGTTGAAAAGGGGCCCGCCCATCCAGATCGTTGAAAAGGGGCCCGCCCATCCAGATCGTTGAAAGGGGGCCACACCCATCCAGATTGTTGAAAGAGGGCCCACCCATGCAGCATCTTTTTTTTATTCAAACCTTATTTTACCAGGTCAGTTGACTGAGAACACATTCTCATTTACAGCAATGACCTGGGGAATAGTTACAGGGGAGAGGAGGGGGATGAATGAGTCAATTGGAAGCTCGGGATGATTAGGTGGCCATGATGGTATGAAGGGCAGATTGGGAATATAGCCAGGACACTGGTTTAGATAATTAAGGGTTGGACATGGTTGTTGTCAGTTCTTCTATGAAATCTGGAAACGGGTAGGTGGCACTTGACTGTGGGGCCAGGTACTTCCCACCGAGCCTTGATGTCTGCCGCGGGGGTTGAACACGGCTACTTCACCTCCAAATGCATAGCCGCCCTGCGGCACAGTTCTGTTACCTCTATTCCCGTAGCGTGAGGAGGTTGCGGTCCCGGAACTAAGTCCTCTTCGTCATCCGAGAAACTCCCGGAGCGACAAGAGACACCAAGAGACACCAAGTCGTCATCCAAACCTGGGCCCTGTATGTAACCAACCGTCTCACTAATCCCCCTGTATTAATGCTAGTTCCACCTGTTCCGACGACAGTCTCAAGTCTCTCTCCATTTCCTGCACCTCAGTCCCAGCCGGTGTGTCGGCATCTGGGAAGGGAAAGTTGCCATCGGTAACACTAAGCTTCCTCAAGAATTCTACATGTATTTCCAGGGAGTTTGCCCGCAGTACGTGGCGATGGGCACACTGACTGGTTGGAGGGAGGGCCACCTGAGCATGCGCCAGGCTGAGACAAACTACTCAGAAATGATCTTTCAGAGAAATACTATAACCGTGTGACTGGGGGACAGTTTTTAGTTGGCGCAATGTAACGTCTCGCTTTCTAATTGTTTGTTTTAGTAGCCTGAATCGGTCCGGTTCACATCGAGGTGAAGGAATAATTGAAGGTATGAATCCGAGCCTCGCGCTTGTCACCTGTGGAAAGTCGGCGCTATTTCATCGGCCCTGTCAGGCGCGATCGTAGATCCTTCAACCGAAGTCGCGAGAGTGCGACTCCCCGTAGTATGTTGAACCGAAGTTGACTGACACAAAGGGAACCTTGTCTGAGAGACAGCTTTTGTACCATAGTATATTATCTGAATCCTTCCACAGATCCAAGGTTTGAGGACAGCCTAGTCAAGTCTTGCAAAGTTTACTAATAGGTGTGTTTTCATTTTTATTCTAGCAACACAGATGCGTTTTTTTTTTGGAGCAATTTTACTTTCTTCGTTTTGTATATAATTTTGACTTCCTGTTTTGAAAAACCGAAACCAGGCTGGCTAGCTTTTTAGTCTTACAACTATTTGGTTTGTTCTCTGATGACATAGAAGAGAAGAATGATGTTTTATTTACCCGGTCTTCACTGAGGCTAAGGGAATTGTGTTTTTAAGTTAACAAAATCCTGTTTTACTTGAATTGTCATATTATTCATTTGTAATCTTTTTTTCTGTCTTATTTTTTGTTTGTTGGTCATCCTTTACGGCTCTTCATTCCACCGGTTCTGATTACTACATTATCTTTGTGAATAATAACTATCTCCGTGCACATTTTTGCTGTTAGACAACTTGCACATGCATTCAATAGTTTTTTTTTTCTGTTAAGAAATTAATTTCTTGCAGTTCTCTGTTTGTTCACCACCGATAATGCACTATCAATAGCCTTGATTTTATTTATTCATCTAGTGAATTGGTGTTGATGATATTTGCCACCACAACAGACCCCCCCCCCAAACAAGATGGCGAATATGTGTAAACATAAATCCTCCAATCATAGTATTAATAATTATAATACCTGTGAAACAACCCATTGTGCTACTAAGACTGCATTTTTATTACTCTGTATGTAAATATTATAATGTGTTTATCATATCAAATAAATTGGTTTCCTACTTGTCATTTACAGCACTGTACGGTTGTTTTCAGTCGTGGTTTGGTTCAACTTCAGCTTCTAGTGGGTATCTATGGACTGTGAAATGTTGTAGAGAACCGTTTTGTCGAGAGACAGAGAGAAAATAAACATTTATGTCCAATGTGCCCAGACATGTCTGGGGGAAAAAAGCTCATTCTGAGAAAAATCTTCCTCTGTGTGATCCGGAAAGAGGGAGAAGACCACACACACCGTGATAAAGACCACACACACCATGATACAGACCACACACACTGTGATAAAGACCACACACACTGTGATAAAGAGAAGGCCACACCGTTTCAGAACAGCAGGTGAAAAGCAGAACTGCTGTAAACTGACTTTCAAGACCTCGGAGCAGCCGCTGAAGTCAGACATGCTCGGACAAGCACAGTCAGTGAGGGATGAAAAGAGAGAGATAGATGGGAGCCAGAGGTGAGAGGAGGTCTTTGTTGCATGGGGCCATTCTGAACACGAGGCCAACCTGTCTCGTTGAGAAGCTGCCAAACTGTAGCAGCGTGATTGTCCTGCTTACAGCCAGGAGGAAAATGAAAAGAACGGGTCAGGTCTCTGGAGGGGAAAGACTGAGGCGGAGGAGGAGAGGGACAGGGAGGAGGAGAGGGACAGGGAGGAGGAGAGGGACAGAGAGGAGGTGAGGGACAGGCAGGGGGAAAGAAGGACAGGGAGGAGGAGAGGGACAGGCAGGAGGAAAGGAGGACAGGCAGGAGGAGAGGGACAGGCAGGAGGACAGGCAGGATGAAAGGAGGAGAGGGACAGGCAGGAGGAAAGGAGGACAGGCAGGTGGAGAGGGACATGGAGGAGGAGAGGGACAGGCAGGAGGAGAGGGACAGGCAGAAGGACAGGCAGGAGGAAAGGAGGACAGGCAGGAGTAAAGGGAGTGGGACAGGGAGGTGGAGAGGAGGACAAGCAGGAGGATAGGCAAGGAGGAGAGGGACGTGGAGGAGGAGAGGGACGTGGAGGAGAGGGAGGTGGAGGAGGAGAGGGACGTGGAGGAGGAGAGGGAGGTGGAGAGGGAGGTGGAGGAGGAGAGGGACGTGGAGGTGGAGAGGGACGTGGAGGAGGAGAGGGACGTGGAGGTGGAGAGAGACAGGCAGGAGGAAAGGGACAGGCAGGAGGAGAGGGGCAGAAAGGAGGACAGGCAGGAGGAGAGGGACAGGCAGGAGGAAAGGGACGTGGAGGTGGAGAGGGACAGAGGTGGAGATGGACAGGGAGGTGGAGAGGGACATGGAGGTGGAGAGGGACACAAGAGGGGAGGAGAGGAGGGAGGTGTATTGCAGTGTATTTGCTTGGCACTTACAGTGGGGCAAAAAAGTATTTAGTCAGCCACCAACTGTGCAAGTTCTCCCACTTAAAAAGATGAGAGAGGCCTGTAATTTTCATCATAGGTACACTTCAACCATGACAGACAAAATGAGATTTAAAAAATCCAGAAAATCACATTGTAGGATTTTTAATTAATTTATTTGCAAATTATAGTGGAAAATAAGTATTTGGTCACCTACAAACAAGCAAGATTTCTGGCTCTCACAGACCTGTAACTTCTTCTTTAAGAGGCTCCTCTGTCCTCCACTCGTTACCTGTATTAATGGCACCTGTTTGAACTTGTTATCAGTATAAAAGACACCTGTCCACAACCTCAAACAGTCACACTCCAAACTCCACTATGGCCAAGACCAAAGAGCTGTCAAAGGACACCAGAAACAAAATTGTAGACCTGCACCAGGCTGGGAAGACTGAATCTGCAATAGGTAAGCAGCTTGGTTTGAAGAAATC
Organism: Oncorhynchus clarkii lewisi; assembly: GCF_045791955.1. Classification (NCBI taxonomy): domain Eukaryota; kingdom Metazoa; phylum Chordata; class Actinopteri; order Salmoniformes; family Salmonidae; genus Oncorhynchus; species Oncorhynchus clarkii. The sequence goes on from NC_092170.1 coordinate 42,100,910, forward strand.
AACTGTGGGAGCAATTATTAGGAAATAATTGTGAAGAAAAAACCTTGTGAAGACTTACAGAAAACGTTTGACCTCTGTCATTGCCAACAAAGGGTATATAACAAAGTATTGAGATAAACTTTTGTTATTGACCAAATACTTATTTTCCACCATAATTTGCAAATAAATTCATTTAAAATCCTACAATGTGATTTTCTGGATTTTTTTTCTCATTTTGTCTGTCATAGTTGAAGTGTACCTATCATGAAAATTACAGGCCTCTCTCATCTTTTTTTAAGTGGGAGAACTTGCACGATTGGTGGCCCCACTGTATGAAAACAAGGAGCAACCGTGGTTTCCCCTCCCTGAGCCCATCCCTCCTTGTCAATCTGCTCTGGTCTGTAACGACTAAAGGGCTATGTGCGGCAGGAGATTCATGTACCGTTGTTTTCCTTGGACAAAAACATATACCATTAAGCCCAACTTATCCCTGTCCTCCCCTACTATATTTGAGTCCTTGTGAAGACAAGTTTCTGACCCAAATGGCTACCCATTCTCTACATAGTACACTTAATAGGGAACAGGCTATCCTGCGGACACAGACCTTATGTTGACAGGGGAGTCACCCTGGCTGGCCTGCGTTAGCAACCTGTCACTCCTCATAGACACTTGCGCAGGCACTCGCACAAACACACCATGTCACTCACCTAACTAACACAGCTGATCAGTGGCTTGATGGAGTCCGGAACTGATCTCTGGAACAGGGGTAATTGACAGTGACAGGGTGGGTGGGTGTGTGTCCGTTCCACACAGTGCAGTGGAAGAGAGGAGACAGCAGAGGGGAGAACAGGACTCTGTTACTGCAGCACTACATTATAGAGTGTTGTTGAGGCCTGGGCTGTGGCTGGAGTCACCATGACAACATCCTGTTACGGGTAAGTCCCTCCTGTTGATGGAATCCATCACAGCCTGAGTGGAGAGAGGCAGGAGAGACAGGAGTGGAGAAAGACAGGGGTGGAGAGAGAGAGGAGTGGAGAGAGAGAGAGAGGAGTGGAGAGGATGGAGAGACAGGAGTGGAGAGAGAGAGAGAGAGGAGTGGAGAGGATGGAGAGACAGGAGTGGAGAGAGAGAGAGAGGAGTGGAGAGGATGGAGAGACAGGAGTGGAGAGAGAGAGAGAGGAGTGGAGAGAGAGACAGGAGAGAGAGACAGGAGAGAGAGACAGGAGTGGAGAGAGAGAGAGAGGAGTGGAGAGGATGGAGAGACAGGAGTGGAGAGGATGGAGAGACAGGAGTGGAGAGAGAGACAGGAGAGAGAGACAGGAGTGGAGAGAGAGACAAGAGAGACTGGAGTGGAGAGGCAGGAGAGAGACAGGAGTCTGGGCGGGACTTAATGGGATGTGACTGGAGGAGAGGAGAGACAATTTGAGTCTGCAAGATTATCATTTATATAGTTTCTGTCCCAAATGGCACCCTTTTCCCTATTAAGGACACTACTTTTGTCCAGGTCACATAAGACTCTGGTAGAAAGTACTGCATTGTTTAGGCAATAAGAAACATGGAGCGAATGGTTTCACTGTCAACAATTATTGATTCAAATAGATATTTTTTTGTTATTTTTTTAAATTATTGTTAACTTAATCTGTTTACAGGATGTGTGTAACGTTTGGCTCATAGTGTGTAATACCATTTACAAACAGCAGGTGGGGCTCTGTGTCCAGTTTTAGGGCTGTCTGTCAAAAACGTCTTTCCACCTGAAACTTGTGACCAGTATTTGATTTTAGACCTGATCCAAAGTAACTATCTAATTTCTGCTCGGATATAATTCTGGTTTAGACCTGATCCAAAGTAACTAACTAACTAATTTCTGCTCTGATATAATTCTGGTTTAGACCTGATCCAAAGTAACTAACTAACTAATTTCTGCTCTGATATAATTCTGGTTTAGACCTGATCCAAAGTAACTAACTAACTAATTTCTGCTCTGATATAATTCTGGTTTAGACCTGATCCAAAGTAACTAACTAACTAATTTCTGCTCTGATATAATTCTGGTTTAGACCTGATCCAAAGTAACTAACTAACTAATTTCTGTTCTGATATAATTCTGGTTTAGACCTGATCCAAAGTAACTAACTAACTAATTTCTGCTCGGATATAATTCTGGTTTAGACCTGATCCAAAGTAACTAACTAACTAATTTCTGTTCTGATATAATTCTGGTTTAGACCTGATCCAAAGTAACTAACTAACTAATTTCTGTTCTGATATAATTCTGGTTTAGACCTGATCCAAAGTAACTAACTAACTAATTTCTGCTCTGATATAATTCTGGTTTAGACCTGATCCAAAGTAACTAACTAACTAATTTCTGTTCTGATATAATTCTGGTTTAGACCTGATCCAAAGTAACTAACTAACTAATTTCTGCTCGGATATAATTCTGGTTTAGACCTGATCCAAAGTAACTAACTAACTAATTTCTGCTCGGATATAATTCTGGTTTAGACCTGATCCAAAGTAACTAACTAACTAATTTCTGCTCGGATATAATTCTGGTTTAGACCTGATCCAAAGTAACTAACTAACTAATTTCTGCTCGGATATAATTCTGGTTTAGACCTGATCCAAAGTAACTAACTAACTAATTTCTGCTCTGATATAATTCTGGTTTAGACCTGATCCAAAGTAACTAACTAACTAATTTCTGCTCTGATATAATTCTGGTTTAGACCTGATCCAAAGTAACTAACTAACTAATTTCTGCTCGGATATAATTCTGGTTTAGACCTGATCCAAAGTAACTAACTAACTAATTTCTGTTCTGATATAATTCTGGTTTAGACCTGATCCAAAGTAACTAACTAACTAATTTCTGCTCGGATATAATTCTGGTTTAGACCTGATCCAAAGTAACTAACTAACTAATTTCTGTTCTGATATAATTCTGGTTTAGACCTGATCCAAAGTAACTAACTAACTAATTTCTGCTCTGATATAATTCTGGTTTAGACCTGATCCAAAGTAACTAACTAACTAATTTCTGTTCTGATATAATTCTGGTTTAGACCTGATCCAAAGTAACTAACTAACTAATTTCTGTTCTGATATAATTCTGGTTTAGACCTGATCCAAAGCTCCAACCTCGATGAACACATAAACCTCTCGACATATTTCAAACATGAGAAAGGTCACATCCTTTCAAAGCTTTAGTTGTAACATACCGGCCTTGTTTTCAGATCTGTTCCCATTAAGTGTTGAAAGTTGTCACAAGTAAATATTTATTTAACCTTTTATTTACAATGACCGGCCTACCGGAGGAACAGTGGGGAAGAACAACAGATTTTTACCTTGTCAACCTTTTCAGTTACTGACCCAACGCTCTAAACCACTAGGCTACCTGACGCCCCTCAGAGTAAATACCTGTTTTCTCCAGAACCGTTGATTTCTAGACCAGCGGTCAATGAATGAGACCGTGATATACAGTCATCTTATTGTGTCCCTTAAAGATCCCTATTGTGTTGCCAAAAAGAACATCTCACTGTTGAAAAGCTGTGCAGCATTGTATAGTTAGTTATACACTGTAGCCTTCCTGATACCATTCCACAGGTTTCATTTAGTTGTTCTGGTAGTTTGAGTCAGTCAGACTGTTCTCTGTAGGTAGAGACTGGGGTGTGATTCCCCTGGTCACGGTAGTTTGTTCTCTGTAGGTAGAGACTGGGGTGTGATTCCCCTGGTCATGGTAGTTTGTTCTCTGTAGGTAGAGACTGGGGTGTGATTCCCCTGGTCATGGTAGTTTGTTCTCTGTGGGTAGAGACTGGGGTGTGATTCCCCTGGTCATGGTAGTTTGTTCTCTGTGGGTAGAGACTGGTGTGTGATTCCCCTGGTCACGGTAGTTTGTTCTCTGTAGGTAGAGACTGGGGTGTGATTCCCCTGGTCATGGTAGTTTGTTCTCTGTAGGTGGAGACTGGTGTGTGATTCCCCTGGTCATGGTAGTTTGTTATCTGTAGGTAGAGACTGGGGTGTGATTCCCCTGGTCATGGTAGTTTGTTCTCTGTAGGTAGAGACTGGTGTGTGATTCCCCTGGTCATGGTAGTTTGTTCTCTGTAGGTAGAGACTGGTGTGTGATTCCCCTGGTCACGGTAGTTTGTTCTCTGTAGGTAGAGACTGGGGTGTGATTCCCCTGGTCATGGTAGTTTGTTCACTGTAGGTGGAGACTGGTGTGTGATTCCCCTGGTCATGGTAGTTTGTTATCTGTAGGTAGAGACTGGGGTGTGATTCCCCTGGTCATGGTAGTTTGTTCTCTGTAGGTAGAGACTGGGGTGTGATTCCCCTGGTCATGGTAGTTTGTTCTCTGTGGGTAGAGACTGGGGTGTGATTCCCCTGGTCATGGTAGTTTGTTCTCTGTAGGTAGAGACCAGGGTGTGATTCCCCTGGTCATGGCAGTTTGTTCTCTGTAGGTAGAGACTGGTGTGTGATTCCCCTGGTCACGGTAGTTTGTTCTCTGTAGGTAGAGACTGGGGTGTGATTCCCCTGGTCATGGTAGTTTGTTCTCTGTAGGTAGAGACTGGAGTGTGATTCCCCTGGTCATGGTAGTTTGTTCTCTGTAGGTAGAGACTGGGGTGTGATTCCCCTGGTCACGGTAGTTTGTTCTCTGTAGGTAGAGACTGGGGTGTGATTCCCCTGGTCATGGTAGTTTGTTCTCTGTAGGTAGAGACTGGTGTGTGATTCCCCTGGTCATGGTAGTTTGTTCTCTGTAGGTAGAGACTGGTGTGTGATTCCCCTGGTCATGGTAGTTTGTTCTCTGTAGGTAGAGACTGGGGTGTGATTCCCCTGGTCATGGTAGTTTGTTCTCTGTAGGTAGAGACCGGGGTGTGATTCCCCTGGTCATGGCAGTTTGTTCTCTGTAGGTAGAGACTGGTGTGTGATTCCCCTGGTCACGGTAGTTTGTTCTCTGTAGGTAGAGACTGGTGTGTGATTCCCCTGGTCATGGTAGTTTGAGTCATTCAGGCTGTTCTCTGTAGGTAGAGAGTGCTGTGTGTTTACGTTTGAAAACCTGTTGATGATGTCAGACTGACCCAACGGGTCCTACTGGTTTTCAGTTTCTCTTCCTGTTTTCTCTCCCCTCAGCCCCTCCCCCCTCTTCTCCTCCTTGTCATCATGGCTCAGTCCCTAATGGCACCTCCTTTAAGAAAACCACCCTTTATAAACACCTTTTTCTGTGTGTCCCACTCATACATTTTCACTCTGTTAGGCTACATTATATTTTTGAATGTACACTGTTTTCACCAAAAAGTGATGAGTCCCAAAAGGATCCGCGTTGTAGCAATAACCCAGCTATTAGGCTGGCAGCAGCCCCATTGTTGAGTACTGTTAACCTGCCTGGTCTTAGAGCTACAGATCTGTAGTAGACAGCTAGCTAATCAGCTGGCAGCAGCAGTGCTGGCCTTAGAGCTACAGATCTGTAGTAGACAGCTAGCTAATCAGCTGGCAACAACAGTGCTGAGTACTGTTAACCTGCCTGGTCTTAGAGCTACAGATCTGTAGTAGACAGCTAGCTAATCAGCTGGCAACAACAGTGCTGAGTAATTTTAACCTGCCTGGCCTTAGAGCTACAGATCTGTAGTAAACAGTTAGCTAATCAGCTGGCAACAACAGTGCTGGCCTTAGAGCTACAGATCTGTAGTAGACAGCTAGCTAATCAGCTGGCAACAGCAGTGCTGAGTACTGTTAACCTGCCTGGCCTTAGAGCTACAATTAAAATTAAAAACTCACATTTTACACAAGTATTCAGACCCTTTACTCAGTACATTGTTGAAGCACCTTTGGCAGCGATTACAGCCTCCAGTCTTCTTGGGTTTGACGCTACAAGCTTGGCACACATGTATTTGGGGAGTTTCTCCCATTCTTCTCTGCAGATCCTCTCAAGCTCTGTCCGGTTGGATGGGGAGTGTCGCTGCACAGCTATTTTCAGGTCTCTCCAGCGATGTTCAATCGAGTTCAAGTCCGGGTTCTGGCTGGGCCACTCAAGGACATTCAGAGACTTGTCCCTAAGATACTCCTGCATTCTCTTGGCTGTGTGCTTAGGGTTGTTGTCCTGTTGGAAGGTGAACCTTCTCCCCAGTCTGAGGACCTGAGTGCTCTGGAGCAGGTTTCAAGGATCTCTCTGTACTTTGCTCCTTTCATCTTTCCCTCGATCCTGACTAATCTCCCAGTCCCTACCACTGAAAAACATCCCCACAGTATGATGCTGCCACCACCATGCTTCACAGATGGTGCTAGGTTTTCTCCAGACGTGACACTTGGCATTCAGGCCAAAGACTTCAATCTTGGTTTCAACAGACCAGAGAATCTTGTTTCTCATGGCCTGAGAGCGGGCTGTCATGTGCCTTTTGGCTAAGGAATGGCTTCAGTCTGGCCACTCTACCATAAAGGCCTGATTGGTGGAGTGCTGCAGAGATGGTTGTTCTTCTGGAAGGTTCTCCCATCTCCACAAAGGAACTCTAGAGCTCTGTCAGAGTGACCATCGGAGTCTTGGTCACCTCCCTGACCAAGTCCCTTCTTTACTCTGTTGTACCACAACACAACACACAGCTTTAGTCTGTTGTACCACAACACAACACACAGCTTTAGTCTGCTGTACCACAACACAACACACAGCTTTAGTCTGTTGTACCACAACACAACACACAGCTTTAGTCTGTTGTACCACAACACAACACACAGCTTTAGTCTGTTGTACCACAACACAACACACAGCTTTAGTCTGTTGTACCACAACACAACACACAGCTTTAGTCTGCTGTACCACAACACAACACACAGCTTTAGTCTGTTGTACCACAACACAACACACAGCTTTAGTCTGTTGTACCACAACACAACACACAGCTTTAGTCTGTTGTACCACAACACAACACACAGCTTTAGTCTGTTGTACCACAACACAACACACAGCTTTAGTCTGTTGTACCACAACACAACACACAGCTTTAGTCTGTTGTACCACAACACAACACACAGCTTTAGTCTGTTGTACCACAACACAACACACAGCTTTAGTCTGTTGTACCACAACACACAGCTTTAGTCTGTTGTACCACAACACAACACACAGCTTTAGTCTGTTGTACCACAACACAACACACAGCTTTAGTCTGTTGTACCACAACACAACACACAGCTTTAGTCTGTTGTACCACAACACAACACACAGCTTTAGTCTGTTGTACCACAACACACAGCTTTAGTCTGTTGTACCACAACACAACACACAGCTTTAGTCTGTTGTACCACAACACAACACACAGCTTTAGTCTGTTGTACCACAACACAACACACAGCTTTACTCTGTTGTACCACAACACAACACACAGCTTTAGTCTGTTGTACCACAACACAACACACAGCTTTAGTCTGTTGTACCACAACGCAACACACAGCTTTAGTCTGTTGTACCACAACACAACACACCGCTTTAGTCTGTTGTACCACAACACAACACACAGCTTTAGTCTGTTGTACCACAACACAACACACAGCTTTAGTCTGTTGTACCACAACACAACACACAGCTTTAGTCTGTTGTACCACAACACAACACACAGCTTTAGTCTGTTGTACCACAACACACAGCTTTAGTCTGTTGTACCACAACACAACACACAGCTTTAGTCTGTTGTACCACAACACAACACACAGCTTTAGTCTGTTGTACCACAACACAACACACAGCTTTAGTCTGTTGTACCACAACACAACACACAGCTTTAGTCTGTTGTACCACAACACACAGCTTTAGTCTGTTGTACCACAACACAACACACAGCTTTAGTCTGTTGTACCACAACACAACACACAGCTTTAGTCTGTTGTACCACAACACAACACACAGCTTTACTCTGTTGTACCACAACACAACACACAGCTTTAGTCTGTTGTACCACAACACAACACACAGCTTTAGTCTGTTGTACCACAACGCAACACACAGCTTTAGTCTGTTGTACCACAACACAACACACCGCTTTAGTCTGTTGTACCACAACACAACACACAGCTTTAGTCTGTTGTACCACAACACAACACACAGCTTTAGTCTGTTGTAACACAACACACAGCTTTACTCTGTTGTACCAAATGGATAAGCAATGTCTAAGTCTGGCTTCTCTATGGCCTCTGCATGATGAATCCTCAACGCTCAGGGTGAGGACAGACCGCTCTTGTCATCTCGTCATGGTAACTATTTTTCTTGTGAAAGGTAGGACTAGATTTGCTGCAGCGTACCCTATGCTAGGGTAATATAAGGACTGAATAGGTGTTTCATTTACATAATCTCCATCTGGTTTTCAGGGGTCCCCTTATTTTTGAATTGTAAAGATTGTTTTAAAACTCTGCAGCTGCAATTAAGAACTGTCTATCACTCGAATGTCATTGTTTTAAATCAGTTATTAATTCAGACCCATAACCATTCAGATGGTGGTAGACTATAGCAGTTATTAATTCAGACCCATAACCATTCAGACCCATAACCATTCAGATGGTGGTAGACTATAGCAGTTATTAATTCAGACCCATTACCACTCAGATGGTGGTAGACTATAGCAGTTATTAATTCAGACCCATAACCATTCAGATGGTGGTAGACTATAGCAGTTATTAATTCAGACCCATAACCCTTCAGATGGTGGTAGACTGTAGCAGTTATTAATTCAGACCCATAACCATTCAGGTGGTGGTAGACTATAGCAGTTATTAATTCAGACCCATAACCATTCAGATGGTGGTAGACTATAGCAGTTATTAATTCAGACCCATAACCATTCAGATGGTGGTAGACTATAGCAGTTATTAATTCAGACCCATAACCATTCAGGTGATGGTAGTCTATAGCAGTTATTAATTCAGACCCATAACCATTCAGACCCATAACCATTCAGATGGTGGTAGACTATAGCAGTTATTAATTCAGACCCATTACCATTCAGATGGTGGTAGGCTATAGCAGTTATTAATTCAGACCCATAACCATTCAGACCCATAACCATTCAGATGGTGGTAGGCTGTAGCAGTTATTAATTCAGACACAAAACCATTCAGATGGTGGTAGGCTATAGCAGTTATTAATTCAGACCCATAACCATTCAGATGGTGGTAGGCTATAGCAGTTATTAATTCAGACCCATAACCATTCAGATGGTGGTAGACTATAGCAGTTATTAATTCAGACCCATAACCATTCAGATGGTGGTAGTCTATAGCAGTTATTAATTCAGACCCATAACCATTCAGATGGTGGTAGACTATAGCAGTTATTAATTCAGACCCATAACCATTCAGATGGTGGTAGACTATAGCAGTTATTAATTCAGACCCATAACCATTCAGACCCATAACCATTCAGATGGTGGTAGACTATAGCAGTTATTAATTCAGACCCATAACCATTCAGATGGTGGTAGACTATAGCAGTTATTAATTCAGACCCATAGCCATTCAGATGGTGGTAGGCTATAGCAGGTATTAATTCAGACCCATAACCATTCAGATGGTGGTAGACTATAGCAGTTATTAATTCAGACCCATAACCATTCAGATGGTGGTAGGCTATAGCAGTTATTAATTCAGACCCATAACCATTCAGATGGTGGTAGACTATAGCAGTTATTAATTCAGACTCATAACCATTCAGGTGGTGGTAGACTATAGCAGTTATTAATTCAGACCCATAACCATTCAGATGGTGGTAGACTATAGCAGTTATTAATTCAGACTCATAACCATTCAGGTGGTGGTAGTCTATAGCAGTTATTAATTCAGACCCATAACCATTCAGATGGTGGTAGACTATAGCAGTTATTAATTCAGACTCATAACCATTCAGGTGGTGGTAGTCTATAGCAGTTATTAATTCAGACTCATAACCATTCAATCTTCGTGAAGAGAAGTGAAAGTCTTCTGCGTCTAATTCTAGTCCTATATTATTCAAGGATGTCATTAGAATGATGAAGATAAGGACAACAAAACGTATTTCATTGAACTGTTGAAAGCGAGGAAGGAATGAAGCAACAATAGATAGAGAAAGAGGAGGCAGGCTAATAACAGTAAGGGAAATTTTATGAAAGGTAATTTATGCGTCAGCCTGCTAATCATACAAATAGGCCGTATTATCTTAAAGCATTTAAATCAAATTCGCTAGCCATTACTTGTAACTTTGTAGGCAGCGTGTCCCGTAGGCAGCGTGTCCCGTAGTGTCCCGTAGTGTCCCGTAGGCAGCGTGTCCCGTAGTGTCCCGTATTGTCCCGTAGGCAGCGTGTCCCGTAGTGTCCCGTAGTGTCCCGTAGGCAGCGTGTCCCGTAGTGTCCCGTAGTGTCCCGTAGGCAGCGTGTCCCGTAGTGTCCCGTAGTGTCCCGTAGGCAGCGTGTCCCGTAGTGTCCCGTAGTGTCCCGTAGGCAGCGTGTCCCGTAGTGTCCCGTAGTGTCCCGTAGGCAGCGTGTCCCGTAGTGTACCGTAGTGTCCCGTAGGCAGCGTGTCCCGTAGTGTCCCGTAGTGTCCCGTAGGCAGCGTGTCCCGTAGTGTCCCGTAGGCAGCGTGTCCCGTAGGCAGCGTGTCCCGTAGGCAGCATGTCCCGTAGGCAGCGTGTCCCCGTAGGCAGCGTGTCCCCGTAGGCAGCGTGTCCCGTAGGCAGCGTGTCCCCGTAGGCAGCGTGTCCCGTAGGCAGCCGTAGGCAGCGTGTCCCGTAGTGTCCCATAGGCAGCGTGTCCCGTAGTGTCCCGTAGGCAGCATGTCCCGTAGGCAGCGTGTCCCCGTAGGCAGCGTGTCCCCGTAGGCAGCGTGTCCCCGTAGGCAGCGTGTCCCGTAGGCAGCGTGTCCCGTAGTGTCCCGTAGTGTCCCGTAGGCAGCATGTCCCGTAGGCAGCGTGTCCCCGTAGGCAGCGTGTCCCGTAGGCAGCGTGTCCCCGTAGGCAGCGTGTCCCGTAGGCAGCGTGTCCCCGTAGGCAGCGTGTCCCGTAGTGTCCCGTAGGCAGCGTGTCCCGTAGGCAGCGTGTCCCGTAGTGTCCCGTAGGCAGCATGTCCCGTAGGCAGCATGTCCCGTAGGCAGCATGTCCAGTAGGCAGCGTGTCCCGTAGGCAGCATGTCCCGTAGGCAGCATGTCCCGTAGGCAGCATGTCCCGTAGGCAGCATGTCCCGTAGTGTCCCGTAGGCAGCGTGTCCCGTAGTGTCCCGTAGGCAGCGTGTCCCGTAGGCAGCATGTCCCGTAGGCAGCGTGTCCCCGTAGGCAGCGTGTCCCCGTAGGCAGCGTGTCCCGTAGGCAGCATATCCCGTAGGCAGCATGTCCCGTAGGCAGCGTGTCCCGTAGTGTCCCGTAGTGTCTCGTAGGCAGCATGTCCCGTAGGCAGCGTGTCCCCATAGGCAGCGTGTCCCGTAGGCAGTGTGTCCCCGTAGGCAGCGTGTCCCGTAGGCAGCGTGTCCCCGTAGGCAGCGTGTCCCGTAGTGTCCCGTAGGCAGCGTGTCCCGTAGTGTCCCGTAGGCAGCAAGTCCCGTAGGCAGCATGTCCCGTAGGCAGCATGTCCCGTAGGCAGCGTGTCCCGTAGTGTCCCGTAGGCAGCGTGTCCCGTAGTGTCCCGTAGGCAGCATGTCCCGTAGGCATCATGTCCCGTAGGCAGCATGTCCCGTAGGCAGCATGTCCCGTAGGCAGCATGTCCCGTAGGCAGCGTGTCCCGTAGTGTCCCGTAGGCAGCGTGTCCCGTAGTGCCCCGTAGGCAGCGTGTCCCGTATTGTCCCGTACGCAGCATGTCCCGTAGGCAGCATGTCCCGTAGGCAGAATGTCCCGTAGGCAGCATGTCCCGTAGTCAGCATGTCCCGTAGGCAGCGTTTCCCGTAGTGTCCCGTAGGCAGCGTGTCCCGTAGTGTCCCGTAGGCAGCGTGTCCCGTAGTGTCCCGTAGGCAGCATGTCCCGTAGGCAGCGTGTCCCGTAGTGTCCCGTAGGCAGCGTGTCCCGTAGTGTCCCGTAGGCAGCATGTCCCGTAGGCAGCGTGTCCCGTAGTGTCCCGTAGGCAGCGTGTCCCGTAGTGTCCAGTAGGCAGCGTGTCCCGTAGGCAGCGTGTCCAGCATGTCCTGTAGGCAGCGTGTTCTGTAGGCAGCATGTCCCGTAGGCAGCGTGTCCCGTAGTGTCCCGTAGGCAGCGTGTCCCGTAGTGTCCCGTAGGCAGCGTGTCCCGTATTGTCCCGTAGGCAGCATGTCCCGTAGGCAGCATGTCCCGTAGGCAGCATGTCCCGTAGGCAGCATGTCCCGTAGGCAGCGTGTCCCGTAGTGTCCCGTAGGCAGCGTGTCCCGTAGTGTCCCGTAGGCAGCGTGTCCCGTAGTGTCCCGTAGGCAGCATGTCCCGTAGGCAGCGTGTCCCGTAGTGTCCCGTAGGCAGCGTGTCCCGTAGTGTCCCGTAGGCAGCGTGTCCCGTAGTTTCCCGTAGGCAGCATGTCCCGTAGGCAGCGTGTCCCGTAGTGTCCCGTAGGCAGCGTGTCCCGTAGTGTCCCGTAGGCAGCGTGTCCCGTAGGCAGCGTGTCCAGCATGTCCTGTAGGCAGCGTGTCCTGTAGGCAGCGTGTCCTGTAGTGTCCCGTAGGCAGCGTGTCCCGTAGTGTCCCGTAGGCAGCATGTCCCGTAGGCAGCATGTCCCGTAGGCAACATGTCCTGTAGGCAGCGTGTCCTGTAGGCAGCGTGTCCCGTAGGCAGCGTGTCCCGTAGGCAGCGTGTCCAGCGTGTCCCGTAGGCAGCATGTCCCGTAGGCAGCGTGTCCCCGTAGGCAGCGTGTCCCCATAGGCAGCGTGTCCCGTAGGCAGCATGTCCCGTAGGCAGCATGTCCCGTAGGCAGCGTGTCCCGTAGTGTCCCGTAGTGTCTCGTAGGCAGCATGTCCCGTAGGCAGCGTGTCCCCGTAGGCAGCGTGTCCCGTAGGCAGTGTGTCCCCGTAGGCAGCGTGTCCCGTAGGCAGCGTGTCCCGTAGGCAGCGTGTCCCCGTAGGCAGCGTGTCCCATAGTGTCCCGTAGGCAGCGTGTCCCGTAGTGTCCCGTAGGCAGCATGTCCCGTAGGCAGCATGTCCCGTAGGCAGCATGTCCCGTAGGCAGCATGTCCCGTAGGCAGCATGTCCCGTAGGCAGCGTGTCCCGTAGTGTCCCGTAGGCAGCATGTCCCGTAGGCATCATGTCCCGTAGGCAGCATGTCCCGTAGGCAGCATGTCCCGTAGGCAGCATGTCCCGTAGGCAGCATGTCCCGTAGGCAGCGTGTCCCGTAGTGTCCCGTAGGCAGCGTGTCCCGTAGTGTCCCGTAGGCAGCGTGTCCCGTATTGTCCCGTAGGCAGCATGTCCCGTAGGCAGCATGTCCCGTAGGCAGCATGTCCCGTAGGCAGCATGTCCCGTAGGCAGCATGTCCCGTAGGCAGCGTGTCCCGTAGTGTCCCGTAGGCAGCGTGTCCCGTAGTGTCCCGTAGGCAGCATGTCCCGTAGGCAGCGTGTCCCGTAGTGTCCCGTAGGCAGCGTGTCCCGTAGTGTCCCGTAGGCAGCGTGTCCCGTAGTGTCCCGTAGGCAGCATGTCCCGTAGGCAGCGTGTCCCGTAGTGTCCCGTAGGCAGCGTGTCCCGTAGTGTCCCGTAGGCAGCATGTCCCGTAGGCAGCGTGTCCCGTAGTGTCCCGTAGGCAGCGTGTCCCGTAGTGTCCCGTAGGCAGCGTGTCCCGTAGGCAGCGTGTCCAGCATGTCCTGTAGGCAGCGTGTCCTGTAGGCAGCATGTCCCGTAGGCAGCGTGTCCCGTAGTGTCCCGTAGGCAGTGTGTCCCGTATTGTCCCGTAGTGTCTCGTAGGCAGCATGTCCCGTAGGCAGCGTGTCCCCGTAGGCAGCGTGTCCCGTAGGCAGTGTGTCCCCGTAGGCAGCGTGTCCCGTAGGCAGCGTGTCCCCGTAGGCAGCGTGTCCCGTAGTGTCCCGTAGGCAGCGTGTCCCGTAGTGTCCCGTAGGCAGCATGTTCCGTAGGCAGCATGTCCCGTAGGCAGCATGTCCCGTAGGCAGCATGTCCCGTAGGCAGCATGTCCCGTAGGCAGCGTGTCCCGTAGTGTCCCGTAGGCAGCGTGTCCCGTAGGCATCATGTCCCGTAGGCAGCATGTCCCGTAGGCAGCATGTCCCGTAGGCAGCATGTCCCGTAGGCAGCATGTCCCGTAGGCAGCGTGTCCCGTAGTGTCCCGTAGGCAGCGTGTCCCGTAGTGTCCCGTAGGCAGCGTGTCCCGTATTGTCCCGTAGGCAGCATGTCCCGTAGGCAGCATGTCCCGTAGGCAGCATGTCCCGTAGGCAGCATGTCCCGTAGGCAGCATGTCCCGTAGGCAGCGTGTCCCGTAGTGTCCCGGAGGCAGCGTGTCCCGTAGTGTCCCGTAGGCAGCATGTCCCGTAGGCAGCGTGTCCCGTAGGCAGCGTGTCCCGTAGTGTCCCGTAGGCAGCGTGTCCCGTAGTGTCCCGTAGGCAGCATGTCCCGTAGGCAGCGTGTCCCGTAGTGTCCCGTAGGCAGCGTGTCCCGTAGTGTCCCGTAGGCAGCGTGTCCCGTAGGCAGCGTGTCCAGCATGTCCTGTAGGCAGCGTGTCCTGTAGGCAGCATGTCCCGTAGGCAGCGTGTCCCGTAGTGTCCCGTAGGCAGTGTGTCCCGTATTGTCCCGTAGGCAGCATGTCCCGTAGGCAGCATGTCCCGTAGGCAGCATGTCCCGTAGGCAGCATGTCCCGTAGGCAGCATGTCCCGTAGGCAGCGTGTCCCGTAGTGTCCCGTAGGCAGCGTGTCCCGTAGTGTCCCGTAGGCAGCGTGTCCCGTAGTGTCCCGTAGGCAGCATGTCCCGTAGGCAGCGTGTCCCGTAGTGTCCCGTAGGCAGCGTGTCCCGTAGTGTCCCGTAGGCAGCGTGTCCCGTAGTGTCCCGTAGGCAGCATGTCCCGTAGGCAGCGTGTCCCGTAGTGTCCCGTAGGCAGCGTGTCCCGTAGTGCCCCGTAGGCAGCGTGTCCCGTAGGCAGCGTGTCCAGCATGTCCTGTAGGCAGCGTGTCCTGTAGGCAGCGTGTCCCGTAGGCAGCGTGTCCTGTAGTGTCCCGTAGGCAGCGTGTCCCGTAGTGCCCCGTAGGCAGCATGTCCCGTAGGCAGCATGTCCCGTAGGCAACATGTCCCGTAGGCAGCATGTCCCGTAGGCAGCATGTCCCGTAGGCAACATGTCCTGTAGGCAGCGTGTCCTGTAGGCAGCGTGTCCCGTAGGCAGCGTGTCCCGTAGGCAGTGTGTCCAGCATGTCCCGTAGGCAGCATGTCCCGTAGGCAGCATGTCCCGTAGGCAGCGTGTCCCGTAGTGTCCCGTAGGCAGCATGTCCCGTAGGCATCATGTCCCGTAGGCAGCATGTCCCGTAGGCAGCATGTCCCGTAGGCAGCATGTCCCGTAGGCAGCGTGTCCCGTATTGTCCCGTAGGCAGCGTGTCCCGTAGTGTCCCGTAGGCAGCGTGTCCCGTAGTGTCCCGTAGGCAGCGTGTCCCGTAGGCAGCGTGTCCAGCATGTCCTGTAGGCAGCGTGTCCTGTAGGCAGCGTGTCCCGTAGGCAGCGTGTCCTGTAGTGTCCCGTAGGCAGCGTGTCCCGTAGTGTCCCGTAGGCAGCATGTCCCGTAGGCAGCATGTCCCGTAGGCAACATGTCCCGTAGGCAGCATGTCCCGTAGGCAGCATGTCCTGTAGGCAACATGTCCTGTAGGCAGCGTGTCCTGTAGGCAGCGTGTCCCGTAGGCAGCGTGTCCCGTAGGCAGTGTGTCCAGCATGTCCTGTAGGCAGCGTGTCCTGTAGGCAGCGTGTCCTGAAGGCAGCGTGTCCCGTAGGCAGCGTGTCCCGTAGGCAGCGTGTCCCGTAGGCAGCATGTCCCGTAGGCAGCATGTCCCGTAGGCAGCATGTCCCGTAGGCAGCATGTCCCGTAGGCAGCGTGTCCTGTAGGCAGCGTGTCCTGTAAGCAGCATGTCCCGTAGGCAGCGTGTCCAGCATGTCCTGTAGGCAGCGTGTCCTGTAGGCAGCGTGTCCCGTAGGCAGCGTGTCCAGCATGTCCTGTAGGCAGCGTGTCCTGTAGGCAGCGTGTCCCGTAGGCAGCGTGTCCAGCATGTCCTGTAGGCAGCGTGTCCCGTAGGCAGCGTGTCCAGCATGTCCTGTAGGCAGCGTGTCCTGTAGGCAGCGTGTCCTGTAGGCAGCGTGTCCCGTAGGCAGCGTGTCCAGCATGTCCTGTAGGCAGCGTGTCCTGTAGGCAGCATGTCCCGTAGGCAACACGGCCCGCACCAGAAACACATGTTTTCTCCCTGCTTTATTGTGGTTTGAACGATGTGCGTACTTCCAGTCCATATCATACAGTATAATGCAATACAATACAGCAATACAGTTCACACTCCAAAAGATTAGCTTGCTGGAGCTTGTTTAGTTTATTTACCCAAGAGAGCATGTAGCTAGTTACACCTATGTGCGTTAATGTTTGACTGTCGTGTGTAATGTGCAGTAGCCTATATCATAGGCTATATAGTAGCTTATATCATAGGCTATATGCATTGGATAACAACATAGTAATTTGTGTTTTTTTGTTGTGGCTTGGGCTCATTAAATGCCCTTTTAATGTATGGTTTATCAGGCTCGGGTAGCATCAGGGTTTAATTTTTGATCAAAGCTCTAAACAAACCCAGACATTAGGCCTATCACCTATATAGTGCACTACTTTTGAGCAGGGCCCCATAGGATTCTGGTGAAAAGTAGTGCACTATATAGGTGATAGGTTGACATTCGGGACCCGTGATATAAAAAACGACATGTTATGTAACACCTACTGTAACTAAGGAGGTAAAATGTGTAATGACCTAAATTCACTGCACAGAGCACACAACAACATCAACACCAATGTATGTAATATATATATATATATATACACACTACCTAAATTCACTGAAATGTTTTATTTGATTATTTTCACTCGTAAAGTAGCTGGTTGAACAAAAGTATCTCCTATTGTAAGATATGTAGCTGACTGTGATGCTCTTAATAGACATCTCTGCTAATGTGTTTTGAAGAGCAGTGGCACAGTAATGGGTTTGTTGCATTGGCTACCATCATTAGACAATTCTCTGGGGCCTTTGTCAACATACGAACTCCATTGGCTACCATCATTAGACAATTCTCTGGGGCCTTTGTCGACATACGAACTCCATTGGCTACCATCATTAGACAATTCTCTGGGGCCTTTGTCGACATACGAACTCCATTGGCTACCATCATTAGACAATTCTCTGGGGCCTTTGTCGACATACGAACTCCATTGGCTACCATCATTAGACAATTCTCTGGGGCCTTTGTCAACATACGAACTCCATTGGTTAACACAATTTGACGACTCCCTGGGTCGTGTGCACCTTGGGAGGTTAAGACAGACTGGAGACCGTCCTGAAATACCACTTGGGGGGAACAGAGGACTTGGGTCCTGTGTACCTTGGGAGGTTCCACAGAGGACTTGAAAACAAACAGAACAGAACGGAAACATCTAGAATGGGGTCAGGGTTTTGCAAGTCATTTTGGATGAAACAAATAAAGTAATCTTAAGTGAAAACTGAACTTCTGGAGAGAGTTTGCTGCACTGAAAGTAAAGGGGCTGAATAATTTTGCACGCCCAATTTTTCAGTTTTTGATTTGTTAAAAAAGTTTGAAATATCCAATAAATGTCGTTCCACTTCATGATTGTGTCCCACTTGTTGTTGATTCTTCACAAAAAAATCGCAAAGTTCAAGGGGGCCGAATACTTTCGCAAGGCACTGTATACAGGCTTTTGCTGAATTACTCAATGACATTTTATTATCTGGTTCCTATACTTTTCTCCAATAAATGTATAAAAATTGATGTTTCAGACTATTTGCATCCCCCCCCCCTCTTCTATACCACTGCTAGTCTCTGTTGTTATCTATACATAGTCACTTTAACTCTACCTACATGTACATATTACCTCAATTACCTCGACTAACCGGTGCCCCCGCACATTGAGTCTGTACCGTAATACCCTGTATATAGCCTCCACATTGACTCTGTACCGGTACCCCCTGTATATAGCCTCCACATTGACTCTGTACCGGTACCCCCTGTATATAGCCTCCACATTGACTCTGTACCGGTACACCCTGTATATAGCCTCCACATTGACTCTGTACCGGTACCCCATGTATATAGCCTCCACATTGACTCTGTACCGGTACCCCCTGTATATAGCCTCCACATTGACTCTGTACCAGTACCCCCTGTATATAGCCTCCACATTGACTCTGTACCGGTACCCCCTGTATATAGCCTCCACATTGACTCTGTACCGGTACCCCCTGTATATAGCCTCCACATTGACTCTGTATCGGTACCCCCTGTATATAGCCTCCACATTGACTCTGTACCGGTACCCCCTGTATATAGCCTCCACATTGACTCTGTACCGGTACCCCCTGTATATAGCCTCCACATTGACTCTGTACCGGTACACCCTGTATATAGCCTCCACATTGACTCTGTACCGGTACCCCATGTATATAGCCTCCACATTGACTCTGTACCGGTACCCCCTGTATATAGCCTCCACATTGACTCTGTACCAGTACCCCCTGTATATAGCCTCCACATTGACTCTGTACCGGTACCCCCTGTATATAGCCTCCACATTGACTCTGTACCGGTACCCCCTGTATATAGCCTCCACATTGACTCTGTATCGGTACCCCCTGTATATAGCCTCCACATTGACTCTGTACCGGTACCCCCTGTATATAGCCTCCACATTGACTCTGTACCGTAACACCCTGTATATAGCCTCCACATTGACTCTGTACCATAATACCCTGTATATAGCCTCCACATTGACTCCGTATCGGTACCCCATGTATATAGCCTCCACATTGACTCTGTACCGGTACCCCCTGTATATAGCCTCCACATTGACTCTGTACCGGTACCCCCTGTATATAGCCTCCACATTGACTCTGTATCAGTACCCCCCCTGTATATAGCCTCCACATTGACTCTGTACCGGTACCCCCTGTATATAGCCTCCACATTGACTCTGTATCAGTACCCCCTGTGTATAGCCTCCACATTGACTCTGTACCAGTACCCCCTGTATATAGCCTCCACATTGACTCTGTACCGGTACCCCTGTATATAGCCTCCACATTGACTCTGTACCGTAACACCCTGTATATAGCCTCCACATTGACTCTGTACCGGTACACCCTGTATATAGCCTCCACATTGACTCTGTACCATAATGCCCTGTATATAGCCTCCACATTGACTCTGTACCGGTACCCCCTGTATATAGTCTCCACATTGACTCTGTACCGGTACACTCTGTATATAGCCTCCACATTGACTCTGTACCGTAATACCCTGTATATAGCCTCCACATTGACTCTGTACCATAATACCCTGTATATAGCCTCCACATTGACTCTGTACCGGTACACCCTGTATATAGCCTCCACATTGACTCTGTACCGTAATACCCTGTATATAGCCTCCACATTGACTCTGTACCATAATACCCTGTATATAGCCTCCACATTGACTCTGTACCGGTACCCCATGTATATAGCCTCCACATTGACTCTGTATCAGTACCCCCCCTGTATATAACCTCGTTACTGTTATTTTACTGCTGCTCTTTAATTATTTGTTACTTTTATATATATTTTTTTTACTGAACACTTATTTTTAAGTGCATTGTTGGTTAAGGGCTTGTAAGTAAGCATTTCATTGTAATACCTGTTGTATTCTGCACATTTGACAAATAACATTTTATTTTATTTAACCCAAACCCAGTTTGGTTAATCCCTTTGGTTAATCCCATTGTGTCGCTGAGTCATCATTAAGCCCAGTTTGGTTAATCCCTTTGGTTAATCCCATTGTGTCGCTGAGTCATCATAAAGCCCAGTTTGGTTAATCCCTTTGGTTAATCCCATTGTGTCGCTGAGTCATCATAAAGCCCAGTTTGGTTATTCCCATTATGTCGCTGAGTCATCATAAAGCCCAGTTTGGTTAATCCCTACCATTGTGTCGCTGAGTCATCATAAAGCCCAGTTTGGTTAATCCCATTGTGTCGCTGAGTCATCATAATGCCCAGTTTGGTTAATCCCTACCATTGTGTCACTGAGTCATCATAAAGCCCAGTTTGGTTAATCCCTACCATTGTGTTGCTTAGTCATCATAAAGCCCAGTTTGGTTACTCCCTACCATTGTGTCGCTGAGTCATCATAAAGCCCATTTTGGTTAATCCCTACCATTGTGTCGCTGAGTCATCATAAAGCCCAGTTTGGTTAATCCCTACCATTGTGTCGTTGAGTCATCATAGAGCCCAGTTTGGTTAATCCCTTGTGTCGTTGAGTCATCATAAAGCCCAGTTTGGTTAATCCCTACCATTGTGTCGTTTAGTCATCATAAAGCCCAGTTTGGTTAATCCCTACCATAGTGTCGCTGAGTCATCATAATGCTTTAGCAAATGTACATTATCTCAGGGCCGTTGGTAGACACAATGTAAGTAACCTAATTTGGGTTGTGCCGTGGCAGAGATCTGTGTGGGCTATACTCGGCCTTGTCTCAGGATGGTAAATTGGTGGTTGAAGATATCCCTCTAGTGGAGTGGGGGCAAAGTGGGTGGGGTGCGCTTTGGCAAAGTGTACTTTGGCAAAGTGGGTGGGGTTATATCCTGCCTGTTTGGCCCTGTCCGGGGGTATCATCGGATGAGGCCACAGTATCTCCTGACCCCTCCTCTCTCAGCCTCCAGTATTTATGCTGCAGTAGTTTATGTGTTTTGGGGCTAGGGTCAGTCTGTTATATCTGGAGTACTTGTCTTATCTGGTGTCCTGTGTGAATTTAAGTATGCTCTCTCTAATTCTCTCTTCCTTTCTCTCTCTCGGAGGACCTGAGCCCTAGGACCATGCCTCAGGACTGCCTGGCCTGATGACTCCTTGCTGTCCCCAGTCCACCTGGCCGTGCTGCTGCTCCAGTTTCAACTGTTCTGCCTGCGGCTACGGAACCCTGACCTGTTCACCGGACGTGCTACCTGTCCCAGACCTGCTGTTTTCAACTCTCTAGAGACAGCTGGAGCGGTAGAGATACTCTGAATGATCGACTATGAAAAGCCAACTGACATTTACTCCTGAGGTGCTGACTTGTTGCACACTCGACAACTACTGTGATTATTATTATTTGACCATGCTGGTCATCTATGAACATTTTAACATCTTGGCCATGTTCTGTTATAATCTCCACCCGGCACAACCAGAAGACGACTGGCCACCCCTCATAGCCTGGTTCCTCTCTAGGTTTCTTCCAAGGTTTTGGCCTTTCTAGGGAGTTTTTCCTAGCCACCGTGCTTCTACACCTGCATTGCTTGCTGTTTGCGGTTTTAAGCTGGGTTTCTGTACAGCACTTTGATATATCAGCTGATGTAAGAAGGGCTATATAAATACATTTGATTTGATTTGAATTTATGTCCCTCTAACTGCCTTGAATGCCTCTGCTGATCCTACAGCTATTGTATACAGAAATCATGTGCCTATGAACCAGATTTATACTGTTAGCACTGAGACAGCTGTGCCATATACAGTTGAAGTCGGAAGTTAACATACACCTTAGCCAAATAACACAATTCCTGACATTTAATCCTAGTAAAAATTCCCTGTTTTAGGTCAGTTAGGATCACCACTTTATTTTAAGAATGTTAAATGTCAGAATAATAGTAGAGAGAAAGATTTATTTCAGATTTTATTTCTTTCATCACATTCACAGTGGGTCAGAAGTTTACATACACTCAATTAGTATTTGGTAGCATTGCCTTTAATTTGTTTAACTTGGGTCAAACATTTCAGGTAGCCTTCTACAAGCTTCCCACAATAAGTTGGGTGAATTTTGGCCCATTCCTCCTGACAGAGCTGGTGTAACTGAGTCAGGTTTGTAGGCCTCCTTGCTCGCACACGCTTTTACAGTTCTGCCCACACATTTCCTACGGGATTGAGGTCAGGGCTTTGTGATGGCCACTCCAATACCTTGACTTTGTTGTCCTTAAGCCATTTTGCCACAACTATGGAAGTATGCTTTGGGTCATTGTCCATTTGGAAGACCCATTTGTGATCATGCTTCAACTTCCTGACTGATGTCTTGAGATGTTGCTTCAATATATCCACAGAATTTTTAGTGTATATTAGTTAGTGTATGTTACACATTTTCTTCTGAGGTCTTGGCTGACTTGTTTTGATTTTCCCATGATGTCAGAGGAAGCAGAGGCACTGAGTTTGAAGGTAGGCCTTGAAATACATCCACAGGTACTCCAATTAACATATGATGTTTGTTAGCCTATCAGAAGCTTATAAAGCCATGACATAATTTTCTGGAATTTTCCAAGCTGTTTAAAGGCACAGTCAACTTAGTGTATGTAAACTTCTGACACTGGAATTGTGATACAGTGAATTATAAGTGAAATAATCTGTCTGTAAACAATTGTTGGAAAAATTACTTGTGTCATGCACAAAGTAGATGTCCTAACCCACTTGCCAAAACTATAGTTTGTTAACAAGAAATTTGTGGAGTGGTTGAAAAACGAGTTTTAATGACTCCAACCTGGCTTTCGTGCCACGTATGTGGTGCAGATGATTACGGGTCTCGTCCCGTGTGTTTATTCGAGATACTCCTCACTCTTTTGTTTGCGTTTCTACCCTGTGTTTTGTAGACGTGTTTGTTTGGTCTTCGTCCCAGTGCCTTTACATGGCACGCTGTCATTTGGGAAATAAAAAAAACCCTACTACGCATTCCTGCGCCTGTCTCCTGATCCCTTATACCAGCGTGACACATGGCAAGTTCTCATTGGTCCAAATTGTTTATACATTGAATCTGAAATAGGATACTTTTTATTTGGCCATTGGCCCAGTTTTTATTGCAAGGAATTCTAATTGGTCGACCACAGGCCAGGGCTGGGTTATACAAACTACATCCTGTTCCTTTGTTTTGTGGAGAGAATCACTGAGGACAGGGGAGAATGTACATCTCCCATCTACCTCCCCTCATGATTTGTTCTCTTTGAATAAACCTACTTTCCTCCCCCTGATTTGCTTTGGGGTCTGTGTTATTGAAGAGTAACATCAACTGCTAACAATAACAATAAAGAGGTATATTTTCTGGGTGATTTAAATATTGACTTGCTTTCATCAAGCTGCCCACTCAAGAGAAAGCTTCAAACTGTAACTTGTGCCTGCAACCTGGTTCAGGTTATCAATAAACCTACCAGAGTAGTTACAAACAGCACAGGAATGAAATCATTAACATGTATCGATCACATCTTTACTAATGCTGCAGAAATGTGCTTTAAAGCAGTATCCAAATCCATAGGATGTAGTGATCCCAATATAGTAGCCATATCTAGGAAAACCAAAGTTCTAAAGGCTGGTCCTAATATAGTGTATTAGAGGTCATACAATAGGTTTTGTCGTGATTCGTATGTTGATGATGTAAATAATATGTGCTGGTATGTGGTGTGTAACGAGGAGCAACCAGACGCTGCACTTGACACATTTATGAAATTGCTTATCCCAGTTTCTAATAAGCATGCACCCGTTAAGAAAATGACTGCAAAAACGGTTAATTCCCTGTGGATTGATGAGGAATTGAAAAACTGTATGATTGAGAGGGATGAGGCAAAAGGAATTGTCACAACTTCCGCCGAAGTCGGCTCCTCTCCTTGTTCGGGCGGCGTTCGGCAAGGCCGCTCCATTTTTCATGTATCCATTTGTTTTGTCTTGTTCCCTGCACAACTGGTTTTCATTCCCCCAATCAAACTACATGTATTAATTCCTTTGTTCCCCGTCATGTCTTTGTGTGAGATTGTTTGTCTGACGTGTGTATTGTTGACTCGCCAGACTGGCTTGTTTTTTTCCCGTGTTATTGTTAAACCTAAGATGTTTATTGTTAAACCTAATTCTTGTGACTGTTTTGCACTTTTGCAAGTGTGCGCCTGTTCACAAATCTCTGCTCTCCTGCACCTGACTTCGCTACCAGTACGCACACATCTGACAGGAATGGCAAATAGGTCTGGCTGTACAACTGACTGACATACGTAGTGCAAATTGAGAAATCATGTGACTAAACTGAATAAGAAGAAGAAGAAACTACACTATGAAACAAAGATAAATTAAATAAAGAATGATAGTAAAAAGATTGGAGCACCTTAAATGAAATTTTGGGCAAAAAAGGCAAACTCCACTCCATCATTTATTGAATCAGATGGCTCATTTATCACAAAATCCAATGATACTGTCAAAAACTTTCATGATTTTTTTTATTTGGCAAGATTAGCAATGACATGCCAGCAACAAACATTGTCACTACACATCTAAGTATATCTGACCAAATTATGAAAGACAAGCGTTGTAATTTTGAATTCTGTAAAGTGAGTGTGGAAGACGTGAAAAAAGTATTGTTGTCTATCAACAATGACAAGCCACCCGGGTCTGACAACTTGGATGGAAAATTACTGAGGATAATAGGGGACGACATTGCCACTCCTATTTGCCATATCTTTAACTTAAGCCTACTAGAAAGTGTGTGCCCTCAGGCCTGGAGGGAAGCAAAAGTAATTAGGCTACCTAAGAATAGTAAAGCCCCCTTTACTGGCTCAAATAGCCGACCAATCAGCCTGTTACCAACCCTAAGTAAACTTCTGGAAAAAATTGACAACAAAATTGACAACAGACTTTCAGCATTATTCTATTTATTTTTCTTAACCCCTCGACCTCTCTTACGGAGGACAAGTATCTTTTAGAATTTTTTTCCAGCTTTTCTGCTACATATATATACATTTTACATACACATTTTACATACATGGTACTTTTATATAAAGCAGTCACATAACAATAATACAATACCGAACATAAGATCTTTAATCCCACTCCTCAGCCACTCTCAGCCCATCCCACCTATCACCACAGACCTCAGCTCTTTAATCCCACCCCCTCAGCCACTCTCAGCCCATCCCACCTATCACCACAGACCTCAGCTCTTTAATCCCACCCCCTCAGCCACTCTCAGCCCATCCCACCTATCAACACAGACCTCAGCTCTTTAATCCCACCCCCTCAGCCACTCTCAGCCCATCCCACCTATCACCACCGACCTCAGCTCTTTAATCCCACCCCCTCAGCCACTCTCAGCCCATCCCACCTATCACCATAGACCTCAGCTCTTTAATCCCACCCCCTCAGCCACTCTCAGCCCATCCCACCTATCACCACAGACCTCAGCTCTTTAATCCCACCCTCTCAGCCACTCTCAGCCCATCCCACCTATCACCACAGACCAGCCTCGTTTGGTTTCCCTGTGCCATATATTTTTCAATTGTGCTGTGATGTTTGACATACATTTTTAAGCTTTCTAATCGTATAGTATCCACAGATTGTGAGCTAAAGATGAAAACCTTTCCTACGAGTATTATTATATTCTTTATTGACTGACTATGGCTTTCCAAATTACCCAACACTGCTATTTGTAAGGTTCATTTTAAGTGCATGTTGTGATTTTTTTTTAACCATTCCTGAACCTGTGACCAGATACCAGCTACATAGGGGCAATACCA
The DNA here is from genome assembly GCF_045791955.1 of Oncorhynchus clarkii lewisi. NCBI lineage: Eukaryota > Metazoa > Chordata > Actinopteri > Salmoniformes > Salmonidae > Oncorhynchus > Oncorhynchus clarkii. The sequence continues at coordinate 42,126,539 of NC_092170.1, forward strand.
AAATTAGCTAGGAAAACCACTGGTTGACTTGGCAAAACAAGACAAACTGGCACAGAGAGACAGGAAACACAGGGATATATACACCGGGGATAATAAACGACACCTGGAGTGGGGTGAAGACAATCACAAGGACAGGTGAAACTGAGCAGAGCATGACAATTTTGTTCTATCTTTTCTGGAGGATAAAACTGAAATTGTAACCAGCTTTGTCTGGCTTGTTTAAGAAAGGGCGATACTTTAAACAAAATTGTTATTTTCAATTAGTCGGAAATGAGAAGTTGTAATCTGTATAAAGGCTAAAAGGCCATTTTTTGAACAAAGGATGAGTTTTTCTTAATGATCTACTGGAGAACCATTTGGGTTTAAGTATAACTTATGTACGAGTGAAGCTTTTAGTGGTTTAAAGCTTTAATATTTATACATTTTAGCCCCCCAAACCATTTTGGGCTTAAGTATAACTTTAATATATGCGCTGAAAGTCGGGAAGCATGTTCCCGGGAGTGAATATTTAATAAATAAACGGAACATAATACAAAACAAGAAACATTAACAACACACAGACATGACACTGAAACAAAAACAATAACGCCTGGGGAAGGAACCAAAGGCAGTGACATAAATAGGGCAGGTAATCAAGGAGGTGATGGAGTCCAGGTGATTATCATTAGGCGCTGATGCGCTAAAAGATGGTGACAGGTGTGCTCAATAATCAACAACAGCTTGGTGACCTTGAGGCCAGAGAGGGAGCACACGTGACAATAATTTATGTACGAGTGAAGCTTTTAGTGAAAGGTTTAAAGCTATAATATGTCATAATTTTAGCCCCCTCAAAGTCACATTCATTATATAAATATTATAATATATATAATAAATGATTTAGTCTGGCTTAGCATTCCAAATAAAATGAAATATTTTTCATCTGATTTAAAAAATGAGTCATCTGGAGTAGGCAGTGTCATTAGTATGTCAGTAAACTGATAGGACCATTAGTCAGTCAGTAAACTGTGATTGGACCAAAGAGAACCTCTCCATGGTTGCAGAATCTTATCTATTTTTGCTAACTTTCTATTAAAATGAATTGTGGTAAGTTCATTTATATTTTTTGAGATGTGAATACCAATTATGTCTACTTCCCCATCTGCCCATTTTATTGGTAAACTACAAGGTAGTGTAAACGCTGTATTTTTTAATGATCCAATACGTAATATGGTACACTTGTTATAATTAGGTTTTAATCCAGAGAGGCTAGAAAAGTGATCAAGATCTTTAATGAGACTGTGCAGGGATCCAGATTGAGAAAAAACTAGAGTAAATCGGCAAACATTGACACTTTAGTTTTCATCCCCTGGATTTCTGACTCCTTGATGTTCTTGTTGGATCTAATTTTAATAGCCAGCATTTCAATGGCCATAATAAATAGATATGGAGACAACGGACAGCCTTGTTTTACTCCTCTTAAAAGCTCAATACTTTCTGAGAAGTTGTTATTATTATTATTATTATTGTTACCATTATTTACTATTTTGCATCTGGGGTTTCTGTACATAACTTTAACCCATCCTATCAGAGATTCACCAAAATTAAAGTAATCCAGGCATTTCTATATAAATTCCAGTCATACTTTATCAAACACATTTTCAAATTGTTTCAAATAATTGTCGTATATTATTTCCAATATATCATCCATGTAAAAAAACAACCCTGTCTGATCAGTACTTACACAAATGACTGATGATCGGCTGAGAACAGGGCAGCACAGCTGGCCCTTGGATGTACACAGAGAACTAACATTAATAATATGCATGTCAATCTCTCCTGGGCTCAAACTGGAGGAGAGATTGACTTCATCCCTACTTGTATTTATGAGAGGTATTGACATGTTGAATGAACCGAGCTGTCTGTTTGAACTACTGGCACACAACTCAGACACCCGTCCATACCCCACAAGACATGCTACCAGAGGTCTCTTCACAGTCCCCAAGTCCAGAACAGACTATGGGAGCTGGACAGTACTACATAGAGCCATGACTACAGAACAAATTTGATTTAAAAAAATACACCTTTATGGAACAGCAGGGGAAGCAACACAAACATACATACAAACACACGATAACATACGAACTATACACACACGTACACGTGGACTTGGAACAGCAGGGGAAGCAACACAAACATACATACAAACACACGATAACATACGAACTATACACACACGTACACGTGGACTTGGAACAGCAGGGGACTGTGAAGCAACACAAACATACATACAAACACACGATAACATACGAACTATACACACGCGTACACGTGGACTTGGAACAGCAGGGGAAGCAACACAAACATACATACAAACACACGATAACATACGAACTATACACACACGTACACGTGGACTTGGAACAGCAGGGGACTGTGAAGCAACACAAACATACATACAAACACACGATAACATACGAACTATACACACACGTACACGTGGACTTGGAACAGCAGGGGACTGTGAAGCAACACAAACATACATACAAACACACGATAACATACGAACTATACACACACGTACACGTGGACTTGGAACAGCAGGGGACTGTGAAGCAACACAAACACACGATTGTGTTTGTTGTTGCCTAATTTTTTTTTGGTAGGTTTCCAAACTGCATTCCTTACATTACATCTATAGTATTTCTTAATGTTACTCAGTTTCTTTGGCTTTGATGCCTCATGATTGAGTATTGCTCTGTTTAAGTAGACTGTGATTTTTGACATACGAACTATACACACACGTACACGTGGACTTTGTGTTGTAGATATGTGGTAGTAGAGTAGGGGCCTGAGGGCACACACTTAAAATGTTGTGAAATCTTTGGTGAATGTATAACTGCCTTGATTTTGCTGGACCCCAGGGGCCCTCCCAAGTGGCGCAGTGCTAGCTGTGGCACTAGAAATTCTGGGTTTGAGTCCAGGCTCTGTCACAGCCGGACGCGACCGGGAGACGCATGGGGCAGCGCACAATCGGCCCAGCGTCGTCCGGGTTAGCGGTGGGTTTGGCCGGCATGGATGTCCTGGTCCGATCGTGCACTAGCAACTCCTGTAGCGGGCTGGGCGCAGTGTACGCTGACATGGTAGCCAGCTGTACGGTGTTTCCTCTGACACATTGGTGCGGCTAGCTTCCGGGATAAGTGGGAATCGTGTCAAGAAGCAGTGCGGCTTGGTTGGATTGTGTCTCGGAGAACTCACTGCTCTCGACCTTCACCTCTCCCGAGTCCGTACGGGAGTTGCAGCGATGAGACAAGACTATAACTATCATTTGGATACCAGGAAATTGAGAAGAAAAAGGGGTAACAAATACAATTTTAAAAAATTATGCCGGACCCCAGGAAGAGTAGCTGCTGACTTGACAGGAACTAAGGGGGATCCATAATAAACCCCAGGAAGAGTAGCTGCTGTCTTGACAGGAACTAATGGGGATCCATAATAAACCCCAGGAAGAGTAGCTGCTGCCTTGACAGGAACTAATGGGGATCCATAATAAACCCCAGGATGAGTAGCTGCTAACTTGGCAGGAACAAATGGGGATCCCTAATAAACCCCAGGAAGAGTAGCTGCTGCCTTGGCAGGAACTAATGGGGATCCATAATAAACCCCAGGAAGAGTAGCTGCTGACTTGGCAGGAACAAATGGGGATCCCTAATAAACCCCAGGAAGAGTAGCTGCTGACTTGGCAGGAACAAATGGGGATCCCTAATAAACCCCAGGAAGAGTAGCTGCTGACTTGGCAGGAACAAATAGGGATCCCTAATAAACCCCAGGAGGAGTAGCTGCTGACTTGGCAGGAACAAATGGGGATCCCTAATAAACCCCAGGAGGAGTAACTGCTGACTTGGCAGGAACTAATGGGGATCCCTAATAAACCCCAGGAGGAGTAGCTGCTGACTTGGCAGGAACTAATGGGGAGATGGGTTCCTCTCCTCCCTATGGTGGTGAGAGATGGAAGCTCCCTGTGGTGGTGAGAGATGGAAGCTCCCTATGGTGGTGAGAGATGGAAGCTCCCTATGGTGGTGAGAGATGTAAGCTCCCTATGGTGGTGAGATGGAAGCTCCCTATGGTGGTGAGATGGAAGCTCCTTATGGTGGTGAGATGGAAGCTCCCTATGGTGGTGAGATGGAAGCTCCCTATGGTAGTGAGAGATGGAAGCTCCCTATGGTGGTGAGAGATGGAAGCTCCCTATTGTGGTGAGATGGAAGCTCCCTATGGTGGTGAGCGATGGAAGCTCCCTATGGTGGTGAGAGATGGAAGCTCCCTGTGGTGGTGAGAGATGGAAGCTCCCTGTGGTGGTGAGAGATGGAAGCTCCCTATGGTGATGAGAGATGGAAGCTCCCTGTGGTGGTGAGATGGAAGCTCCCTATGGTGATGAGAGATGGAAGCTCAAGCTTGACTAAATATTTTGTTAAATAATGTAGGACTTGTTAAATCAAACTGTTTGGTTGTCTTACATTAAATGTTGTGTGTAACCTTAATTTTGTATTTATTTTTCTCTAAATCAGACAATGGTAACACAGCTATCTACTGTGTTAAGCTCCAATGGTAACACAGCTATCTACTGTGTTAAGCTCCAATGGTAACACAGCTATCTACTGTGTTAAGCTCCAATGGCAACACGGCTATCTACTGTGTTAAGCTCCAATGGTAACACAGCTATCTACTGTGTTAAGCTCCAATGGTAACACAGCTATCTACTGTATTAAGCTCCAATGGTATACTATGTAATTGAGTGGATGTGTTGGCTATGAAAACATCAACAAGTGGGTGAACCAATGAACTACTGGACTAGACAATGCCCGCACACAGACAGTCCTCACAGGTCCTCCTTTGTACCCTGATCCTATAAGCCAACCAGGTGAGAGCAGAGTTTCTCTCCCATAACAGACAGTAGTTACCCAACACCCAGCGCTATTGTCTGTCTCATACTTCACCATCAAAGCTGAGAAAAAGAAAGGTCACCTCTCTGCCTCGGATACTACTCCAACCGTACAGGATTTTCATTTGTTTTAGGACATTGTATGGGGACATGGACTCATCTCCAACTTAGACCATGTCTGAGGTCTGAAAACATCAGAGAAAAGTAGATTTGGGAGTCAACTATCACTAAGGTTTCTTTGTCAGGAGGACTCTGAGATTTGGGAGTCAACTGTCACTAAGGTTTCTTTGTCAGGAGGACTCTGAGATTTGGGAGTCAACTATCACTAAGGTTTCTTTGTCAGGAGGACTCTGAGATTTGGGAGTCAACTATCACTAAGGTTTCTTTGTCAGGAGGACTCTGAGATTTGGGAGTCAACTATCACTAAGGTTTCTTTGTCAGGAGGACTCTGAGATTTGGGAGTCAACTATCACTAACGTTTCTTTGTCAGGAGGACTCTGAGAAGTCGTTTGGACCCTGATTGTTTCTCTGGACCCATAACAACGGACGACGTGATGTTCCAGGGCGTGTCTGAGATCGCGGCGCTGTGTGCGGGACTGGTGGGTCTGATCGGAGCAGCCGCCGTCACCGGGATGCCCATGTGGAAGGTTACGGCCTTCATCGGAGAGAACATCATCGTCATGGAGACGCGCTGGGAGGGCCTGTGGATGAACTGCTATAGACAGGCCAACATCAGGATGCAGTGTAAAGTGTACGACTCTCTACTGTATCTCCCCGCAGACCTGCAGGTATGATTACTTTATGGCTGTGTCCCTAATTGCACACTTTTCCTTATGTAGTGCTTGTGGCACCCTATGGGCCCCGGCCAAAAGTAGTGCAGGGAATAGGGTGCCGTTTGGGACGAACAATATGAAATCATGTCAATCATGAACACATTTTAAAACCTATTTAGGTAAACTTTACTTTGTGTATTGTGGCGAATATGGGCAGTAGCTCCTACCGGGTCTCGAACCCGGGTTCAGCGACTTTCAACCTTAGCCCGTTCCACCAAGCGATCGAAACGTCTTGAAGAGGTAGCTAGATAATGTGTTGATGTGCTACAGTATGTATTGGTCTTCTCTTCCACAGGCTGCCAGGGGCTTGATGTGCTGCTCTCTGGCTCTCTCAGGGATGGGTCTACTGGGGGCTCTAGCAGGGATGCGTTGTACCTCCTGCATCCAGGACAACGACCGCGTTAAGAGCCTCATCCTCATGGTGGCTGGAGGCATGCAGTTACTGGCCTCTATCTGTGTGTTCATCCCAGTCTCCTGGACGGCTCACGCCATAATCCGTGACTTCTATAACCCTTTGCTGATCGACGCCCAGCGCAGGGAGTTGGGAGAGGCTCTCTACATCGGTTGGGTGACCGGAGCCTTCCTCCTGACCTCTGGGCTTCTCTTCCTCTGTCGCCGTGTCCACTCCAACAAAGCCTCGTTCGATATCTATCACCCAGCCAACAGGATCAACAAACCCACTCTGATGCACTACCATCCCATCTCCAGCATTCTTAGCGTGAGGGCTCACCGCCAGCCCGGTCTGAACCGCCAACAAAGTCACAGCTTCAATGCATACCAACACCACCAAGCTCCGATTCTTCATAACGTTCCTTATGGACAACAAGGGGTCGTCATGAACCCTCCTGCTGCTGTGTATGACTCCAGCTCGGTGGAGAACATTGGGCCGTTGGTCTATCACCATGGCAACGGACGTCATGTTGACGGACACCATCCCTCCACCTCTAACAGCTCCAACTACGTCAGCAGCCTGTCCACTCTGGCTAACTCCCTATACATCAGCCAACAGACTCCGTACTCCTATAACCACCTGACCGCTCCGTATACCTCATACACCGGTAGTCAACAGACAAATCCATACTCCTACAGTCATCCGGGAAACCTGTCCATTTCACAAAACTCCAGTTTTCAAGCCGTACCTCAGAATCCTGTTTTTATCGGGTATAAGGGCTCCAGAGTTCAACCATCGCAGTCTCACCACAGTGGAAGCAGTGTTGGTGTGTACATCTGAATAGACTGCAAAGAGACCAGTCATCGTCTGATTCTCACTGTACCTTAACAAATAGTGTGAACAAATAGTGTTCAGTGTTTGGGACAGTTATAGCTTGTGTAGAGTGTTCAGTGTTTGAGACAATTATAGCTGTGTAGAGTGTTCAGTGTTTGGGACAGTTATAGCTGTGTAGAGTGTTCAGTGTTTGGGACAGTTATAGCTTGTGTAGAGTGTTCAGTGTTTGGGACAGTTATAGCTGTGTAGAGTGTTCAGTGTTTGGGACAGTTATAGCTGTGTAGAGTGTTCAGTGTTTGGGACAGTTATAGCGTGTGTAGAGTGTTCAGTGTATGGGACAGTTATAGCTTGTGTAGAGTGTTCAGTGTTTGGGACAGTTATAGCTGTGTAGAGTGTTCAGTGTTTGGGACAGTTATAGCTGTGTAGAGTGTTCAGTGTTTGGGACAGTTATAGCTGTGTAGAGTGTTCAGTGTTTGGGACAGTTATAGCTTGTGTAGAGTGTTCAGTGTTTGGGACAGTTATAGCTGTGTAGAGTGTTCAGTCTTTGGGACAGTTATAGCTTGTGTAGAGTGTTCAGTGTTTGGGACAGTTATAGCGTGTGTAGAGTGTTCAGTGTATGGGACAGTTATAGCTTGTGTAGAGTGTTCAGTGTTTGGGACAGTTATAGCTGTGTAGAGTGTTCAGTGTTTGGGACAGTTATAGCTGTGTAGAGTGTTCAGTGTATGGGACAGTTATAGCTTGTGTAGAGTGTTCAGTGTTTGGGACAGTTATAGCGTGTGTAGAGTGTTCAGTGTTTGGGACAGTTATAGCTGTGTAGAGTGTTCAGTGTTTGGGACAGTTATAGCTGTGTAGAGTGTTCAGTGTTTGGGACAGTTATAGCTGTGTAGAGTGTTCAGTGTTTGGGACAGTTATAGCTGTGTAGAGTGTTCAGTGTATGGGACAGTTATAGCTTGTGTAGAGTGTTCAGTGTATGGGACAGTTATAGCTGTGTAGAGTGTTCAGTGTTTGGGACAGTTATAGCGTGTGTAGAGTGTTCAGTGTTTGGGACAGTTATAGCTTGTGTAGAGTGTTCAGTGTTTGAGACAATTATAGCTGTGTAGAGTGTTCAGTGTTTGGGACAGTTATAGCTTGTGTAGAGTGTTCAGTGTATGGGACAGTTATAGCTGTGTAGAGTGTTCAGTGTTTGGGACAGTTATAGCTGTGTAGAGTGTTCAGTGTTTGGGACAGTTATAGCTGTGTAGAGTGTTCAGTGTATGGGACAGTTATAGCTGTGTAGAGTGTTCAGTGTATGGGACAGTTATAGCTGTGTAGAGTGTTCAGTGTATGGGACAGGTATAGCTGTGTAGAGTGTTCAGTGTTTGGGACAGTTATAGCTGTGTAGAGTGTTCAGTGTTTGGGACAGTTATAGCTGTGTAGAGTGTTCGGTGTTTGGGACAGTTATAGCTGTGTAGAGTGTTCAGTGTTTGGGACAGTTATAGCTTGTGTAGAGTGTTCAGTGTTTGGGACAGTTATAGCTTGTGTAGAGTGTTCAGTGTTTGGGACAGTTATAGCTGTGTAGAGTGTTCAGTGTATGGGACAGTTATAGCTGTGTAGAGTGTTCAGTGTATGGGACAGTTATAGCTGTGTAGAGTGTTCGGTGTTTGGGACAGTTATAGCTGTGTAGAGTGTTCAGTGTATGGGACAGTTATAGCTGTGTAGAGTGTTCAGTGTATGGGACAGTTATAGCTGTGTAGAGTGTTCGGTGTTTGGGACAGTTATAGCTGTGTAGAGTGTTCAGTGTATGGGACAGTTATAGCTGTGTAGAGTGTTCAGTGTTTGGGACAGTTATAGCTGTGTAGAGTGTTCGGTGTTTGGGACAGTTATAGCTGTGTAGAGTGTTCAGTGTATGGGACAGTTATAGCTGTGTAGAGTGTTCAGTGTATGGGACAGTTATAGCTGTGTAGAGTGTTCAGTGTTTGGGACAGTTATAGCTGTGTAGAGTGTTCAGTGTATGGGACAGTTATAGCTGTGTAGAGTGTTCAGTGTATGGGACAGTTATAGCTGTGTAGAGTGTTCAGTGTTTGGGACAGTTATAGCTGTGTAGAGTGTTCAGTGTATGGGACAGTTATAGCTGTGTAGAGTGTTCAGTGTTTGGGACAGTTATAGCTGTGTAGAGTGTTCAGTGTTTGGGACAGTTATAGCTTGTGTAGAGTGTTCAGTGTATGGGACAGTTATAGCTGTGTAGAGTGTTCAGTGTTTGGGACAGTTATAGCTGTGTAGAGTGTTCAGTGTTTGGGACAGTTATAGCTGTGTAGAGTGTTCAGTGTATGGGACAGTTATAGCTGTGTAGAGTGTTCAGTGTATGGGACAGTTATAGCTGTGTAGAGTGTTCAGTGTATGGGACAGGTATAGCTGTGTAGAGTGTTCAGTGTTTGGGACAGTTATAGCTGTGTAGAGTGTTCAGTGTTTGGGACAGTTATAGCTGTGTAGAGTGTTCGGTGTTTGGGACAGTTATAGCTGTGTAGAGTGTTCAGTGTTTGGGACAGTTATAGCTTGTGTAGAGTGTTCAGTGTTTGGGACAGTTATAGCTTGTGTAGAGTGTTCAGTGTTTGGGACAGTTATAGCTGTGTAGAGTGTTCAGTGTATGGGACAGTTATAGCTGTGTAGAGTGTTCAGTGTATGGGACAGTTATAGCTGTGTAGAGTGTTCGGTGTTTGGGACAGTTATAGCTGTGTAGAGTGTTCAGTGTATGGGACAGTTATAGCTGTGTAGAGTGTTCAGTGTATGGGACAGTTATAGCTGTGTAGAGTGTTCAGTGTTTGGGACAGTTATAGCTGTGTAGAGTGTTCAGTGTTTGGGACAGTTATAGCTGTGTAGAGTGTTCAGTGTATGGGACAGTTATAGCTGTGTAGAGTGTTCAGTGTTTGGGACAGTTATAGCTGTGTAGAGTGTTCAGTGTATGGGACAGTTATAGCTGTGTAGAGTGTTCAGTGTTTGGGACAGTTATAGCTGTGTAGAGTGTTCAGTGTTTGGGACAGTTATAGCTGTGTAGAGTGTTCAGTGTTTGGGACAGTTATAGCTGTGTAGAGTGTTCAGTGTTTGGGACAGTTATAGCTGTGTAGAGTGTTCAGTGTATGGGACAGTTATAGCTGTGTAGAGTGTTCAGTGTATGGGACAGTTATAGCTGTGTAGAGTGGTCAGTGTTTGGGACAGTTATAGCTGTGTAGAGTGGTCAGTGTTTGGGACAGTTATAGCTGTGTAGAGTGTTCAGTGTTTGGGACAGTTATAGCTGTGTAGAGTGTTCAGTGTTTGGGACAGTTATAGCTGTGTAGAGTGTTCAGTGTATGGGACAGTTATAGCTGTGTAGAGTGTTCAGTGTATGGGACAGTTATAGCTGTGTAGAGTGGTCAGTGTTTGGGACAGTTATAGCTGTGTAGAGTCTAGAAACTCTATTCTACATTCTTCTTCTGTAATGTGATTATTCATGTACCATTTGGGTGTGTTTGTCAGGCCGCTGCTGTCGGTTTTACATAGCCAGCTCTCCCTTTTGTCACCTTGACCTTACCTGTCATGTGACCTCAGTAAACAAAAAGTTTGGTTTCTCCAGTAAAGAACATCATGTTTGATTCTGCATACGGGAGAGCCACTTCAAAACGAGGTGATTTTCGTTGGAGCAGGTCAGGAGAGCATTTTTCGCTAACCTTTTTCATAAACTTAAACCTCAGCCTCCTAACCTGCTGTGTTTATTCTCTTAACCTGCTGTGTTTATTCTCCTAACCTGCTGTGTTTATTCTCCTAACCTGCTGCGTAAGTTCTCCTAACCTGCTGCGTTTGTTCTCCTAACTTGCTACGATTAAAGTCTGTTCTTTATTGAAGTGGCCTGAAAAGTGTTTCTCTTCTGCATACGTACCGTATCGACGCTTAGCGCTCTCCATTAAGTCTTATGCCTTTGATAGCATTGTTAGCATTATTGGTAATAACGTTGTTCTTTAACTACTTACCTCATGTTGGCAACGGTTGTTTTTGATGAACTTTGAAACATTGATATCATTATTTTGGAGAGCTTGATGAAACTGCTAGCTTAGTAATGGCTCTAATAGTTTAGGGCATTTTCATGTAAAAAGGACCCATGAGCACCAACATGTCAAGTTCATAGAAGCAAGTCAAGTTGTATGTCGAATGAAAGCTAAGTCTATATTTAGCGAGAGAACATCCCTGGTCATCCCTACTGCATCTGATCTGTTGGACTCACTAAACAGAGAACATCCCTGGTCATCCCTGCTGCCTCTGATCTGGAGGACTCACTAAACAGAGAACATCCCTGGTCATCCCTACTGCCTCTGATCTGACAGACTCACTAAACAGAGAACATCCCTGGTCATCCCTACTGCCTCTGATCTGGAGGAGTCACTAAACAGAGAACATCCCTGGTCATCCCTACTGCCTCTGATCTGGAGGACTCACTAAACAGAGAACATCCCTGGTCATCCCTACTGCCTCTGATCTGACAGACTCACTAAACAGAGAACATCCCTGGTCATCCCTACTGCCTCTGATCTGGAGGACTAACTAAACAGAGAACATCCCTGGTCATCTCTACTGCCTCTGATCTGGAGGACCCACTAAACAGAGAACATCCCTGGTCATCTCTACTGCCTCTGATCTGGAGGACTCACTAAACAGAGAACATCCCTGGTCATCCCTACTGCCTCTGATCTGGAGGACTCACTAAACACACACACTGTTTGTAAATTACATCTGAGTGTTGGTGTGTGCCCCTGGATATTCGTAAAATAAAAAAAAACAAGAAAATCATGCCTTCTGTTTTGCTTTATGTAAGGAATTTGTAATTATTTATACTTTTACTTTTGATACGTAAGTATATTTACAACCAAATACTTTTAGACTTTTACTTTGCTATTTTACTGGGTGACTTTCACAAATTATTTGTTTGTAAATGATGTCTGAGTGTTGAACTGTGCCCCTGGCTATCCGTAAATAAATAAAAAACAAGAAAATCAAGTCGTCTGGTTTGCTTCATTTTTAGAAATGTTATATGATTTATGCTTTTCCTTTTGATACTTATGTACATTTCAAACCAAATACTTTAGACTTTTACTTTGCTATTTTACTGGGTGACTTTCACTTTTACTTGAGTCATTTTCTTTCAAAGGTATCTTTACTTTTATCAAGTATTCCCATGAGGTAATTCTGTTACCGTAATTCCGTTACCGGATGTAAGCCCACTTCCCCTACTGTAGTTCAATAACCGAAATCAGTGTTTTCTAACTCAAGGTGTCATGGCATAGCTGACACTGGATTCTTTCTGCAAATATCTTTGAATATTAATTCGGGGCAGATATGATTAATATTAATTCGATATTTTTGGAACACACGGTCGCATAAAAAAAAACTAAGACCAAAACTTTGCTCTTCCAGAAAATGTGTTTTTGTGAAATGTTCGGTATAAATTATTTTAAAAAATAAAATAAAAAGCCCTTGTGTATAGAGCTGTATGGTTTGTTAAACTTTGAAATCAGTCTGGCGTACATTTTAAAGTGAACAAATCTGAGTCAAAGTGTCATTTCCTTACTGTGGAATTGCCCTTGACATTTTAGCTACATAAACCGTATGTTTTCTCTGGTCAGACCAAGAATACATTCAATCCTCTTTAGGTTGTATTAGTCAGGAAATGGATTACGTCTAAAGGCACGTGATTGGGAGTCCTCGTAGGGCGGCGTGCAATTGGCCGACGTAGGCCGTCATTATAAAAATACTAATAAATGTTCTTAACTGACTTGCCTCGTTAAAACATACCGTTCTCCATTAGTAATGATACGTTGCATTGCAGTGGGGGACATGACCATTCTGTTCTGTCTTTGGCTATTTTTCTACTGTTTTCTTGTCCCAGGTTCATCCTTTCTCAGTCGATAAACCCGAGGACGAACAGATAGCTTGTCTCCAGAGCGTTGATGAGTCCCAGGTTCATCCTTTCTCAGTCGATAAACCCTGAGGACGAACAGATAGCTTGTCTCCAGAGCGTTGATGAGTCCCAGGTTCATCCTTTCTCAGTCGATAAACCCGAGGACGAACAGATAGCTTGTCTCCAGAGCGTTGATGAGTCCCAGGTTCATCCTTTCTCAGTCGATAAACCCGAGGACGAACAGATAGCTTGTCTCCAGAGCGTTGATGAGTCCCAGGTTCATCCTTTCTCAGTCGATAAACCCGAGGACGAACAGATAGCTTGTCTCCAGAGCGTTGATGAGTCCCAGGTTCATCCTTTCTCAGTCGATAAACCCGAGGACGAACAGATAGCTTGTCTCCAGAGCGTTGATGAGTCCCAGGTTCATCCTTTCTCAGTCGATAAACCCGAGGACGAACAGATAGCTTGTCTCCAGAGCGTTGATGAGTCCCAGGTTCATCCTTTCTCAGTCGATAAACCCGAGGACGAACAGATAGCTTGTCTCCAGAGCGTTGATGAGTCCCAGGTTCATCCTTTCTCAGTCGATAAACCCGAGGACGAACAGATAGCTTGTCTCCAGAGCGTTGATGAGTCCCAGGTTCATCCTTTCTCAGTCGATAAACCCGAGGACGAACAGATAGCTTGTCTCCATAGCTTTGATGAGTCCCAGTCCCAGGTTCATCCTTTCTCAGTCGATAAACCCGAGGACGAACAGATAGCTTGTCTCCAGAGCGTTGATGAGTCCCAGGTTCATCCTTTCTCAGTCGATAAACCCGAGGACGAACAGATAGCTTGTCTCCAGAGCGTTGATGAGTCCCAGTTTCATCCTTTCTCAGTCGATAAACCTGAGGACGAACAGATAGCTTGTCTCCAGAGCGTTGATGAGTCCCAGTTTCATCCTTTCTCAGTCGATAAACCTGAGGACGAACAGATAGCTTGTCTCCAGAGCGTTGATGAGTCCCAGGTTCATCCTTTCTCAGTCGATAAACCCGAGGACGAACAGATAGCTTGTCTCCAGAGCGTTGATGAGTCCCAGGTTCATCCTTTCTCAGTCGATAAACCCGAGGACGAACAGATAGCTTGTCTCCAGAGCGTTGATGAGTCCCAGGTTCATCCTTTCTCAGTCGATAAACCCGAGGACGAACAGATAGCTTGTCTCCAGAGCGTTGATGAGTCCCAGGTTCATCCTTTCTCAGTCGATAAACCCGAGGACGAACAGATAGCTTGTCTCCAGAGCGTTGATGAGTCCCAGGTTCATCCTTTCTCAGTCGATAAACCCGAGGACGAACAGATAGCTTGTCTCCAGAGCGTTGATGAGTCCCAGTTTCATCCTTTCTCAGTCGATAAACCCGAGGACGAACAGATAGCTTGTCTCCAGAGCGTTGATGAGTCCCAGTTTCATCCTTTCTCAGTCGATAAACCTGAGGACGAACAGATAGCTTGTCTCCAGAGCGTTGATGAGTCCCAGGTTCATCCTTTCTCAGTCGATAAACCCGAGGACGAACAGATAGCTTGTCTCCAGAGCGTTGATGAGGGCCAGCCGTTTAGTCTGCCTGTTGAATTAGACACAGATCAGTCTAAAAAGGGACAGAACAGTTGTTTTTGTAAATACATACTGTAAATAGATACTGTCAACTGTTGTTAATGTAAACAGAGGTGACATTTAATCCGCGTCCCAAATCACACCCTATTCCCTATATAGGGATCTATGTAGGGAATAGGGTGTCATTTGAGACCCTTGCGATTCCGACTGCTTGTCTGGTTTCCCATTTGGAGTGAACATGGTGCTGTGTCCCAAATGGAACCCTTTTCCCTATATAGTGCACTACTTTTGACGAGCTCTGGTCAAACGTAGTGCACTATGTAGGGAATAGGGTGCCAGGTGGGACGGGAACACTGGGTTTTGTTTGACCCAAAACACACAGACCCCTATAGATCTAGCCCTGAGAGAAAACACAGCATGTCAGCAACACTATGTGTGTCACCTACCTACAGTGGTGTAAAGTACTTAAGTCAAACTACTTTAAAAGTACTACTTAAGTCAAACTACTTTAAAAGTACTACTTAAGTCATTTTTTATTTATATTTTTGACCTTTACATATTTTTATATCTTGATCTTTTACTTTTACTCCGTTACGTTCCTAAAGAAAATGATGCACTTTTTACTGCATACATTCTCCCTGACTACTAAAACTACTAGATATATACTAGATATAACTAGATATATACTAGATATAACTAGATATATACTAGATATATACTAGATATAACTAGATATATAGTAGATATAACTAGATATAACTAAATATATACTAGATATATACTAGATATAACTAGATATATACTAGATATATACTAGATATATACTAGATATATACTAGATATAACTAAATATATACTAGATATAACTAGATATATACTAGATATAACTAGATATATACTAGATATAACTAGATATATACTAGATATAACTAGATATAACTAGATATATACTAGATATAACTAGATATATACTAGATATAACTAGATATAACTAAATATATACTAGATATAACTAGATATATACTAGATATATACTAGATATATACTAGATATAACTAGATATATACTAGATATAACTAGATATATACTAGATATAACTATATATATACTAGATATAACTAGATATATACTAGATATAACTAGATATATACTAGATATAACTAGATATAACTAAATATATACTAGATATATACTAGATATATACTAGATATAACTAGATATATACTAGATATAACTAGATATATACTAGATATAACTAGATATATACTAGATGTAACTAGATATATACTAGATATATACTAGATATAACTAGATATATACTAGATATAACTAGATATGTACTAGATATAACTAGATATATACTAGATATAACTACATATATACTAGATATATACTAGATATAACTAGATATAACTAAATATATACTAGATATATACTAGATATATACTAGATATAACTAGATATATACTAGATATAACTAGATATGTACTAGATATAACTAGATATAACTAGATATATACTAGATATAACTAGATATATACTAGATATAACTAGATATACACTAGATATAACTAGATATATACTAGATATAACTAAATATATACTAGATATATACTAGATATAACTAGATATATACTAGATATAACTAGATATAACTAAATATATACTAGATATATACTAGATATATACTAGATATATACTAGATATAACTAGATATATACTAGATATAACTAGATATATACTAGATATAACTAGATATATACTAGATATAACTAGATATATACTAGATATAACTAGATATATATATATAACTAGATATATATATATACTAGATATATACTAGATATAACTAGATATATACTAGATATATACTAGATATAACTAGATATATACTAGATATAACTAGATATATACTAGATATAACTAGATATATACTAGATATATACTAGATATAACTAGATATATACTAGATATAACTAGATATATAACGCTTTGTCATCCCTACTGCCTCGGATCTGGTCGGACTCACGAAACACCAACTACTGTGTTTGGGAAAGGATGTCTGAGGGTTGGAATGTGCCCCTGTCTGTCCGTAATTCAAAATAATATGGAAATCGTGCCGTCTGGGTTTACTCAATATCAGGAATTTAATGTATAGCATGTGCTTTTACTGTGTACTTTTACTCAAGTAGTATTTTACTGGGAAACTTTTACTCAAGTATGACGTTTCAATACTTTTTCTACCACTGTACTTTTAAGTATATTTTAAGATCAGATACTTTTAGACTTTTACTCAAGTGGTATTTTACTGGGAAACTTTTACTCACGTGGTATTTTACTGGGAAACTTTTACTCAAGTGGTATTTTACTGGGAAAACTACTGGGAAACTTTTACTCAAGTGGTATTTTTACTCAAGTGGTATTTTACTGGGAAACGTGGTATTTTTCACAAGTGGTATTTTACTGGGAAACTTTTACTCAAGTGGTATTTTACTGGGAAAAGTGGTATTTTACTGGGAAACTTTTACTCAAGTGGTAACTTTTACTAGTATTTTACTGGGAAACACAAGTGGTATTTTACTGGGAAACTTTTACTCACGTGGTATTTTACTGGGAAACTTTTACTCAAGTGGTATTTTACTGGGAAACTTTTACTCAAGTGGTATTTTACTGGGAAACTTTTCCTCAAGTGGTATTTTACTGGGAAACTTTTCCTCAAGTGGTATTTTACTGGGAAACTTTTACTCAAGTAGTATTTTACTGGGAAACTTTCACTTTTACTCAAGTGGTATTTTACTGGGAAACTTTTACTTGAGTCATTTTCTGTTTAGGTATCTTTACTTTAATGCAAGTATGACAAATTAACTACTTTTCCCACCACTGCCTACCTAAGACCATGGTGTGGACCAGAGTTGTTATGATGAGATGAGAGATATCAATACCTGTACAATACACAGCCCGTCTCCTTTATGAGATGAGAGATACCACAGCACCTGCAACGACTTGTGACAGTAGAGAGCCTCTCACATATTACAGTGTGTATCACAAATGGCATAGAGACAATGTAATGTTAGTGACAGTGTAGAGACAGACAGTGTAATGTTAGTGACAGTGTAGAGACAGATAGTGTAATGTTAGTGACAGTGTAGAGACAGGGTAATGTTAGTGACAGTGTAGAGACAGGGTAATGTTAGTGACAGTGTAATGTTAGTGACAGTGTAGAGACAGTGTACTGTTAGTGACAGTGTAGAGACAGTGTAATGTTAGTGACAGTGTAGACAGACAGGGTAATGTTAGTGACAGTGTAGAGACAGGGTAATGTTAGTGACAGTGTAATGTTAGTGACAGTGTAGAGACAGTGTAATGTTAGTGACAATGTAGAGACAGTGTAATGCTAGTGACAGTGTAGAGACAGTGTAATGTTAGTGACAGTGTAGAGACAGACAGTGTAATGTTAGTGACAGTGTAGAGACAGGGTAATGTTAGTGACAGTGTAGAGACAGTGTAATGTTAGTGACAGTGTAGAGACAGACAGTGTAATGTTAGTGACAGTGTAGAGACAGGATAATGTTAGTGACAGTGTAGAGACGTTACAATGTTAGTGACAGTGTAGTGACAGTGTAATGTTAGTGACAGTGTAGAGACAGTCTAATGTTAGTGACAGTGTAGAGACAGTGTAATGTTAGTGACAGTGTAGAGACAGACAGGGTAATGTTAGTGACAGTGTAGAGACAGACAGTCTAATGTTAGTGACAGTGTAGAGACAGTGTAATGTTAGTGACAGTGTAGAGACAGACAGTGTAATGTTAGTGACAGTGTAGAGACAGACAGTGTAATGTTAGTGACAGTGTAGAGACGTTACAATGTTAGTGACAGTGTAGTGACAGTGTAATGTTAGTGACAGTGTAGAGACAGTCTAATGTTAGTGACAGTGTAGAGACAGTGTAATGTTAGTGACAGTGTAGTGACAGTGTAATGTTAGTGAGGGTAATGTTAGTGACAGTGTAGAGACGGGGTAATGTTAGTGACAGTGTAGAGACAGACAGGGTAATGTTAGTGACAGTGTAGAGACAGACAGGGTAATGTTAGTGACAATGTAGAGACAGACAGGGTAATGTTAGTAACAGTGTAGAGACGGGGTAATGTTAGTGACAGTGTAGAGACAGGATAATGTTAGTAACAGTGTAGA
>NC_092170.1:42150184-42250184 GCF_045791955.1 Oncorhynchus clarkii lewisi
GCCTTGTCCTCGTCAACACTCACACCTGTGTTAACGGGAGAATCACTGACATGATGTCAGCTGGTCCTTTTGTGGCAGGGCTGAAATGAAGTGGAAATGTTTTTTGGGGAATCAGTTCATTTGCATGGCGAAGGGGGACTTTGCAATTAATTGCAATTCATCTGATCACTCTTCATAACATTCTGAAGTATATGCAAATTGCCATCACACAAACTGAGGCAGCAGTTTTTGTGTCATTCTCAAAACTTTTGGCCACGACTGTATTAGCCTGAAAAATGTAAGGTAATTTTGTCAAACTTGTGAGGCTCTCGAGTCTAAATGCTTATTAGTTGCTCATTCAACATATTTGCAGCTACCTCACCCAATCCTCTTTTAAAAGTCTCCCATCCTAACCGTTTTTCCATTCCCTGAGACCATCCAGAATTGTTTCCTTGGCTACATATTCCAGATATTCATAAAACAGCCACACTTGTGGTCCCTCGTTTCTGCATCACCAAATTTTACGCAAGAAAAAAAGAATGGGCTAGGTGCAGCTGGTGCTCTTAAATTAGCTCATTCAGTGCAGTGGAATGAAGAGATGTACCTGAGCATCAATCTGCCACTTCTCACAGAGGTGCTTCTTTAGTAAAGTTAGATCAAAGCTGAATCAATGTCTTGGAAGATCACATAATGATTCATTAGTAGTCTACGTAACATCACCAAATATAATAGCATTGTAGATCAAGCTGATCCTAACTGTTATAGGCCCATTTCTATTTTGCCCTGTTTATCAAAAGTGTTGGAAATACTTGTCCATAATCAACTGATTGGCTTTCTTGATGTCTATAGTATTCTCTCTGGTATGCATCTGGTATGCATCTGGTTTCTGCTCAGGTTATGGATGTGTTACTGCAACCTTAAAGGTCCTCAATGATGTCACCATTGCCCTTGATTCTAAGCAATGTTATGCTGCTATTTTTATTGACTTGGCCAAAGCTTTTGATACGGTAGACCATTCCGTTCTATCATAACACAAGGCGAGACCCAGATGCAGACACAGGAGGCAGATGGTTGGAGTCTTACAATGTTAAAAAATCAAATAGGCAAGAGAATAGTAGTGGACAGGCAAAAGATCAAAACCAGATCAGAGTCCAGGAGGTACAGAGTGGCAGAAAGGCTTGTGGTCAAGGCAGGCACAATGGTCAGTCAGGGTCAAAACCGGGAGGACTAGAACAAGAAAATAGCAAAGGAAGGAGTACGGGAAAAAATGCTGGTTGACTTGGAACATACAAGATGAACTGGCACAGAGAGACAGGAAACACAGGGATAAATACAAAATAAGCGGCACCTGGAGCGGGTGGAGACAATAACGAGGACAGGTGAAATGATCAGGGTGTTAGATTTGATTTGATCAGGGTGTGACAATTCTTGTGGGCCGGCTAAGGAGTATTGGTGTCTCTGAGGGGCTTTGGCCTAGTTTGCTAACTACCTCTCTCAAAGAGTGGAGTGTATAAAGTCAGACTATCTGCTGTCTCAGACACTGCCTGTCACCAAGGGAGTACCCCAAGGCTCGATCCTAGGCCCCACACTCATCTCAATTTACATCAACAACATAGCACAGGCAGTAGGAAGCTCCCTTCTAAATTTATATGCAGATGATACAGTCTCCCCGGATTTTGTGTTAAACGCTCTACAACAAAGCTTTCTTAGTGCCCAACAAGCTTTCTCTGCCCTTAAGCCCTTAACCTTGTTCTGAACACCTCCAAAACAAAGGCCATGTGGTTTGGTAAGAAGAATGCCCCTCACCCCAACGGTGTGATTACTACATCTGAGGGTTTAGACTTTGAGGTAGTCACCTCATACAAGTACTTGGGAGTATGGCTAGACGGTACACTGTCCTTGTCTCAGTACATATTAAAGTTGCAGGCTTTAAATCTAGACTTGGTTTCCGCTATCATAATCGTTCCTCTTTCACCCCAGGCGGTTAGAACCAAAAATGTCAAATTTGGACTCATCAGACCAAAGGACACATTTCCACCAGTCTAATGTCCATTGCTCGTGTTTCTTGTCCCAAGCAAGTCTCTTCTTCTTATTGGTTTCCTTTAGTAGTGGTTTCTTTGCAGCAATTTGAGCATGAAGACCTGATTCACGCAGTCCCCTCTGAACAGTTGATGTTGAGATGTGTCTGTTACTTGAACTGCGAGGACAGACACTTGGAGATGAGAAGCAAGTACAGGGAACATTTAATAAACAAGGACATGAAACAGAACCAGGACCGTGTCTGGACAGGGAAAACAAAACGACAATAATGCTGACATGGGGATGAAACAGAACCAGGACCGTGTCTGGACAGGGGAAACAAAACAACAATAATGCTGACATGGGGATGAAACAGAGGAACAGGCAGATATAGGGAAGGCAATCAAAACGTGATGGAGTCTAAGTGAATCCAATGAGCGCTGATGCACGTAATGATGGTGACAGGTGTGCGTAATGATGAGCCGCTTGGCGCCCTCGAGCGCCAGAGAGAGGGAGCGGGAGCAGGTGTGACATTAACAACTTATTTGGGCTGCAATTTCTGAGGCTGTTAACTAATGAACGTATCCTCTGCAGCAGAGGCAACTCTGGGTTTTCCTTTCCTGTGGCGGTCTGCATGAGAGCCAGTTTCATCATAGCTCTTGATGGTTTTTGTGGCTGAACTTGAAGAAACTTTCAAAGTTCTTGAACTTTTCCAGATTGACTGACCTTCATGTCTTAAAGTAATGACTGTCGTTTCTCTTTGCTTATTTGAGCTGTTCTTGCCATAATATAGACTTGTTTTTTTTTTACCAAAAAGGGCTATCTTCTGTATACCACCCCTACCTTGTCACAACACAACTGATTGGCTCAAATGCATTAAGAAGGAAATCAATTCCAGAAATGAACTTTTAACAAGGCACACCTGTTAATTGAAATGCATTCCAGGTGACTACCTCATGAAGCTGGTTGAGAGAATGCCAAAAGTGTGAAAAACTGTCATCAAGGCAAAGGCTGGCTACTTTGAAGATCTCAAATATAAAATATATTTTGATTGGTTTAATTCTAGAACTAATTGGTCGTAACTACCTCACAACCAACACAACTCAACTCATTCTAGAACTAATTGGTCGTAACTACCTCACAACCAACACAACTCAACTCATTCTAGAACTAATTGGTCGTAACTACCTCACAACCAACACAACTCAACTCATTCTAGAACTAATTGGTCTTAACTACCTCACAACCAACACAACTCAACTCATGCTAGAACTAATTGGTCATAACTACCTCACAACCAACACAACTCAACTCATTCTAGAACTAATTGGTCGTAACTACCTCACAACCAACACAACTCAACTCATTCTAGAACTAATTGGTCGTAACTACCTCACAACCAACACAACTCAACTCATTCTAGAACTAATTGGTCGTAACTACCTCACAACCAACACAACTCAACTCATTCTAGAACTAATTGGTCGTAACTACCTCACAACCAACACAACTCAACTCATTCTAGAACTAATTGGTCGTAACTACCTCACAACCAACACAACTCAACTCATTCTAGAACTAATTGGTTGTAACTACCTCACAACCAACACAACTCAACTCATTCTAGAACTAATTGGTCGTAACTACCTCACAACCAACACAACTCAACTCATTCTAGAACTAATTGGTCGTAACTACCTCACAACCAACACAACTCAACTCATTCTAGAACTAATTGGTCGTAACTACCTCACAACCAACACAACTCAACTCATTCTAGAACTAATTGGTCGTAACTACCTCACAACCAACACAACTCAACTCATTCTAGAACTAATTGGTCGTAACTACCTCACAACCAACACAACTCAACTCATTCTAGAACTAATTGGTCGTAACTACCTCACAACCAACACAACTCAACTCATTCTAGAACTAATTGGTCGTAACTACCTCACAACCAACACAACTCAACTCATTCTAGAACTAATTGGTCGTAACTACCTCACAACCAACACAACTCAACTCATTCTAGAACTAATTGGTCGTAACTACCTCACAACCAACACAACTCAACTCATTCTAGAACTAATTGGTCGTAACTACCTCACAACCAACACAACTCAACTCATTCTAGAACTAATTGGTCGTAACTACCTCACAACCAACACAACTCAACTCATTCTAGAACTAATTGGTCGTAACTACCTCACAACCAACAACACAACAACTCATTCTAGAACTAATTGGTCGTAATTGGTCATAACTACCTCACAACCAACACAACTCAACTCATTCTAGAACTAATTGGTCGTAACTACCTCACAACCAACACAACTCATTCTAGAACTAATTGGTCGTAACTACCTCACAACCAACACAACTCAACTCATTCTAGAACTAATTGGTCGTAACTACCTCACAACCAACACAACTCAACTCATTCTAGAACTAATTGGTCGTAACTACCTCACAACCAACACAACTCAACTCATTCTAGAACTAATTGGTCATAACTACCTCACAACCAACACAACTCAACTCATTCTAGAACTAATTGGTCGTAACTACCTCACAACCAACACAACTCATTCTAGAACTAATTGGTCGTAACTACCTCACAACCAACACAACTCATTCTAGAACTAATTGGTCGTAACTACCTCACAACCAACACAACTCATTCTAGAACTAATTGGTCGTAACTACCTCACAACCAACTCGACTCATTCTAGAACTAATTGGTCGTAACTACCTCACAACCAACACAACTCAACTCATTCTAGAACTAATTGGTCTTAACTACCTCACAACCAACACAACTCGACTCATTCTAGAACTAATTGGTCGTAACTACCTCACAACCAACACAACTCGACTCATTCTAGAACTAATTGGTCGTAACTACCTCACAACCAACTCGACTCATTCTAGAACTAATTGACACCAACATGTTTTTTTGTTTGTTGGTGTAATATGTTGTCTTTGTTGGTTTTCTGGGTAAATCTCATTTTGTATATCATGCACAGTAAAATGTAGAGGATAGCGTTAATTCTAGTGTTAGTACACATGACATTATTCAAAACCGCTCTGTACATCCTCAGTCTTGTTAGTGAACGCAATACGTTCGCATCTGTCCGTCAGGACACGCTGTCCAGCCCCTGGCTTCACCTTGGGATTCTAATGAGAACTGTTTGTACTCACCTATTTTGGCCCAAATATCACGTCATCACAACATGCTGTTGGTACACAGTGTTTTGGCCAGTATGATTGGACTCCTGTGTGGACATCTGTATTACAGCAATGGCCCAACGCTCTACCAGGGGACGAGAGGGTTAGGATTAGGGACAGGAGGGAAGGGCATTTAAGGGTTAGGGTTAGAAGGAGATTTAAGCAGGAGGCAAAGCGGGAGGTGAAGAGTTGCTGAAGGAATAATGAGGGAGGTATGTGTTTTCACATAAGATAAACTTGAACCTGTAATACTTATCATATTCTCCTGTCACGTATTCAGAGCCTCCTACCCCCTTAACCCCGTCTGGTATTCAGAGCCTCCTACCCCCTAACCCCGTCTGGTATTCAGAGCCTCCTACCCCCCTAACCCCATCTGGTATTCAGAGCCTCCTACCCCCTTAACCCCATCTGGTATTCAGAGCCTCCTACCCCCTGGTATTGCCTCCTACCCCCTTAACCCTGTCTGGTATTAACCCCATCTGGTATTCAGAGCCTCCTACCCCCTAACCCCATCTGGTATTCAGAGCCTCCTACCCCCTAACCCCGTCTGGTATTCAGAGCCTCCTACCCCCCTAACCCCATCTGGTATTCAGAGCCTCCTACCCCCTAACCCCATCTGGTATTCAGAGCCTCCTACCCCCTAACCCCATCTGGTATTCAGAGCCTCCTACCCCCTAACCCCGTCTGGTATTCAGAGCCTCCTACCCCCCTAACCCCATCTGGTATTCAGAGCCTCCTACCCCCTAACCCCATCTGGTATTCAGAGCCTCCTACCCCCTAACCCTGTCTGGTATTCAGAGCCTCCTACCCCTTAACCCCATCTGGTATTCAGAGCCTCCTACCCCCTAACCCCGTCTGGTATTCAGAGCCTCCTACCCCCCTAACCCCATCTGGTATTCAGAGCCTCCTACCCCTGTCTGGTATTCAGAACCCCATCTGGTATTCAGAGCCTCCTACCCCCTAACCCCGTCTGGTATTCAGAGCCTCTCCAGTGTTCTACAGCACAGGTAGGTCTCCTTACCCTTACCCCTTTCCCTTCCCTTATCCTCACCCCCTACCCCTGGTCATGTTGATGACGGTGCTTTGCTTCATATGTTAACATGTATCTGTTCTTGTGGGTAAGTCTTTTATGACCTGATATTTCCCTTTTTCCAATTAATTCTGTTGTTTTGGATCTCCATTGCGTCACTGTGTTCTGTTATTTTGGATCTGCATTGCGTCACTGTGTGTTCTGTTGTTTTGGATCTGCATTGCGTCACTGTGTGTTCTGTTGTTTTGGATCTGCATTGCGTCACTGTGTTCTGTTGTTTTGGATCTGCATTGCGTCACTATGTGTTCTGCTGTTTTGGATCTGCATTGCTTCACTGTGTGTTCTGTTATTTTGGATCTGCATTGCGTCACTGTGTGTTCTGTTGTTTTGGATCTGCATTGCGTCACTGTGTTCTGCTGTTTTGGATCTGCATTGCGTCACTATGTTCTGTTGTTTTGGATCTGCATTGCGTCACTATGTGTTCTGCTGTTTTGGATCTGCATTGCGTCACTGTGTGTTCTGTTGTTTTGGATCTGCATCGCGTCACTATGTGTTGTTGATTTATAAAAGCTGATGTAATGAAGGTACAGTATAACTTCTTCTTGCAACAAACTGTCATTCTAGTGAAAGTGTTTTCTTTGTGATTTATCCATCGTAGTGACTTGTGGTTCTGAGGTTGGCATGGAAAGCTCACCAAGCAACGTCTCTCACCAAACCCTCTACCTGAATGGATTCGGCAGTCTTCTACAGTATCGTCCTCTTCTCTTCGCCCCTCTCTGTTTGGTTTTTGTTTACTCTCTAGTTGCTAACTCTGCTCTTATTCTAGTGATTACCAAACAACACACGTTACACGGTCCTATGTATATCCTTATAGGAGCCATATCAGCTCTGGGCATTGCTGTGCCTGTGATGTTTGTACCCAGGACGCTGGTTAGTTTCCTATCTAACATTAACTTGATTTCCAGAGAGGAATGTCTTGTTCAGATGTTTTGCATTCATTACTGTGCCTGTTTTCAATCCACTATCTTACTGGGGATGGCTATAGATCGTTACGTTGCTATCTGTCTTCCTCTGAGATACAACGACTATATCAACGTGACTCATTCTCTTATTTTCAACGCGGTGTTTGTGATTCGAAACACTGTTGTGATTATTGTGATGGTTGGTTTGATAATACCTCTTAAATTTTGCAAGTCCAATACGATGTACCATTGTTTTTGTGAGCACACATCAGTGGTAAGTCTGGCTTGTGGTAACGTTTCCAGAAACTACATTGCCGGTATAGTGGCCTTCTGCATACCGACTACCGACTGTATATTCATAGTGTATTCCTATGTGCTCATCTTTATGGCTATATTGAAATCACCATCAGGAGATTCGCGGCAGAAGGCCATTGATACCTGCAGTACTCATATCATGGTAATTTGTGTTGCTTATTTAAGTGCAATTACAGCGTTCATTGGCTATAGGGTGAACGCTGTCCCTCCTGATTTCCGCGTGTTTATTAGTCTGATGTATCTTCTAGTTCCTGGCTGTTTTAATCCTGTCATATACGGTTATAGAACTAAAGAGATTAGAGTTCACTTGCTTAAGTGTTTTACATGTAATAAAATAGACTTGTGATAATTGACTTGTGTTGTACTGAATACAATAAACCATGTTGTACTTGGAAATATATATTTTTTTAAATTTAATTTATGTCTGTTTCAAACCTTGTTATTCATCTTTATGTTGGATCAGTTGAGTCTGATGTTCAGAGTGATGCAAGTAGCCTTGCACGAGTCTTCTTTTCTTGTGCGAAGCGGCTCGCAGGAACAGGAGCCTATTTCCTGTTTCTGTAACGGGTGGTGCTTGATGTTCACGTACACCACCCGGACAGGATGCTAGAGCCGCAGGGCCTTACCCACCAAATCTATCTCCTTAATGCTAAGTGCCAAGCAGAAACAGATTGTACCATTTTTATAGTCTTGGGTTTGACTTGGCCCCCGGGGATCGAACTCCCAACTTTTTAATATCAGAGAGGACACTCTGACTATAAGAACACTGAGTTGGTACTTAAGAGTGATGGGTTGTTTTACAATGTTTGAGTTTAAACTGCAAATGGAAGAGAAGACAACACTGCTCCTCAGACTCTCTCGTGTTACCGCCTGTCTTTTAAAGGGGCAGGTGAACATTTGTCTTATCTTTTGATATTTTCGTTAAAAGTCTCAGTTTACAATAAATTTGAAAAAAAAAATGAAATTACACAATATAGCACATTACTTCTTATGAGTGATACATTTAAATGTATTGTTTGTTTTTTTAGAAACATTACAAAGCATACTCATCTGTTTTGGGGTTTTGTTTGTGTAAATTTAGCGTCAAAAAATATTTGGACTCGGCAACAAATCGAAGTGACTGGTAGATTTTTAAATCTGCCTGCCACAGTGGCTGGTTGACCAAAAAAGTTCATTTAAGTCCTAGTCCTAGTGCCTATGTTTACTTTAAGATAAAGTAAAGAAATTATTGTCACCTCATAACTACTTGCTCCATAGTTGCAGAATAAAAAGGGTGTAGAGATTACAAAGAGTGGAAAACAAGTGCAACAAAATGTACACTATGACCTCACAAAGATATACACGAAGATTGTGCACGCATAATTTAAACACCTAATTACAACGTGAAACGGTTTCACATATACCTGAATGACATCTGACAACAAAATCAGAGCACATTTTTCTATTCAATCCGCCAGCTAGACTAAAGTTCCTTTAAGAAAAAATAAAAAAAACTAAAAACTACATCAGAATAATCTTCCTTTATATGTGCAGATCTGTGGACAAAGACACAGGACAGGACAGGAAGACTGTGGTTTATGATCAAACTCACAGAAAAGGACAGGACAGTAAAGGCTGTTGTTGATAATCTATGACACAGGACAGGACAGGAAAGGAAGGCTGTGGTTTATAATCAAACTCACAGAAAAGGACAGGACAGTAAAGGCTGTTGTTGAAAATCAAAGACACAGGACAGGACAGGAAGGCTGTTGTTGATAATCTAAGACACAGGACAGGACATCAATAATTGTTGATAATTAATGGTCATAGTTAGAGAGTAATTCTTCACTGACTCCCAGTCGGCACATTTCATTGGCTAATTGGACTCCCAGTCACACTGTCTCATTGACTAATTGGCCTCTTGGTGATGTTACCATCCTCTGTGTCCAGTACGACCGGCATGATGCCTCCTGGGTAATTTAGTGTGTAAATAACAAGTGTTGACGCAGCAGTAGCAGACCTGTGA
The DNA here is from genome assembly GCF_045791955.1 of Oncorhynchus clarkii lewisi. Classification (NCBI taxonomy): domain Eukaryota; kingdom Metazoa; phylum Chordata; class Actinopteri; order Salmoniformes; family Salmonidae; genus Oncorhynchus; species Oncorhynchus clarkii. The sequence goes on from NC_092170.1 coordinate 42,159,726, forward strand.
TGTTCATTACAGCGCCAATTAAACAACGACAATGGCCATGTCAACATCATGTTGGGTTAGGGATGGCCTCCCTACATCATGTTGGGTTAGGGATGGCCTCCCTACATAATGTTGGGTTAGGGATGGCCTCCCTACATCATGTTGGGTTAGGGATGGTCTCCCTACATCATGTTGGGTTAGGGATGGTCTCCCTACATCATGTTGGGTTAGGGATGGTCTCCCTGCTCTCTCATCATGTTGGGTTAGGGATGGTCTCCCTACATCATGTTGGGTTAGGGATGGTCTCCCTGCTCTCTCATCATGTTGGGTTAAGGATGGTCTCCCTACATCATGTTGGGTTAGGGATGGTCTCCCTGCATCATGTTGGGTTAGGGATGGTCTCCCTGCATCATGTTGGGTTAGGGATGATCTCCCTACTCTCTCATCACATTGGGTTAGGGATGGTCTCCCTACATCATGTTGGGTTAGGGATGGTCTCCCTGCTCTCTCAGTGTCATGTACACATTTAAAGTGGTGTTTAAATACAAAAAAATATTGACAATATAACTTTTATAACAGTTACATACCAATTAAACATTAAAAAAAAAAATGTTTTAGAAGGTTAGCCTGCTGGCTTTGAGTTGATAGGAACAGCCTACTGGCCTTACTGGGTGGATAGGAACATTAGCCTACTGGCCTTACTGGGTGGATAGGAACAGCCTACTGGCCTTACTGGGTGGATAGGAACATTAGCCTGCTGGCTTTGAGTTGATAGGAACAGCCTACTGGCCTTACTGGGTGGATAGGAACATTAGCCTACTGGCCTTACTGGGTGGATAGGAACATTAGTCTGCTGGCCTTACTGAGTGGATAGGAATATTAGCCTGCTGGTCTTACTGAGTGGATAGGAACATTAGCCTGCTGGCTTTGAGTTGATAGGAACAGCCTACTGGCCTTACTGGGTGGATAGGAACATTAGCCTACTGGCCTTACTGGGTGGATAGGAACATTAGTCTGCTGGTCTTACTGAGTGGATATGAACATTAGCCTGCTGGTCTTACTGAGTCTATAGGAACGTTAGCCTGCTGGCCTTACTGAGTCTATAGGAACATTAGCCTGCTGGCCTTACTGAGTCTATAGGAACATTAGCCTACTGGCCTTACTGGGTGGATAGGAACATTAGTCTGCTGGCCTTACTGAGTGGATAGGAATATTAGCCTGCTGGTCTTACTGAGTGGATATGAACATTAGCCTGCTGGCCTTACTGAGTCTATAGGAACATTAGCCTGCTGGCCTTACTGAGTCTATAGGAACATTAGCCTGCTGGCCTTACTGAGTCTATAGGAACATTAGCCTGCTGGTCTTACTGAGTCTATAGGAACATTAGCCTGCTGGCCTTACTGAGTCTATAGGAACATTAGCCTGCTGGTCTTACTGAGTGGATAGGAACATTAGTCTGCTGGCCTTACTGAGTCTATAGGAACATTAGCCTGCTGGCCTTACTGAGTCTATAGGAACATTAGCCTGCTGGCCTTACTGAGTCTATAGGAACATTAGCCTGCTGGCCTTACTGGGTGGATAGGAACGTTAGTCTGCTGGCCTTACTGAGTCTATAGGAACATTAGCCTGCTGGCCTTACTGAGTCTATAGGAACATTAGCCTGCTGGCCTTTCTGAGTCTATAGGAACATTAGCCTGCTGGTCTTACTGAGTCTATAGGAACATTAGCCTGCTGGCCTTACTGGGTGGATAGGAACGTTAGTCTGCTGGCCTTACTGAGACTATAGGAACATTAGCCTGCTGGCCTTACTGGGTGGATAGGAACTGGGTGGATAGGAACATTAGCCTGCTGGCCTTACTGAGTCTATAGGAACATTAGTCTGCTGGTCTTACTGAGTCTATAGGAACATTAGCCTGCTGGCCTTACTGAGTCTATAGGAACATTAGCCTGCTGGCCTTTCTGAGTCTATAGGAACATTAGCCTGCTGGTCTTACTGAGTCTATAGGAACATTAGCCTGCTGGCCTTACTGAGCCGATAGGAACATTAGCCTGCTGGTCTTACTGAGTCTATAGGAACATTAGCCTGCTGGCCTTACTGGGTGGATAGGAACATTAGCCTGCTGGTCTTACTGAGTGGATAGGAACATTAGCCTGCTGGCCTTACTGAGTCTATAGGAACATTAGCCTGCTGGTCTTACTGAGTGGATAGGAACATTAGCCTGCTGGTCTTACTGAGTCGATAGGAACATTAGCCTGCTGGTCTTACTGAGTGGATAGGAACATTAGCCTGCTGGTCTTACTGAGTGGATAGGAACATTAGCCTGCTGGCCTTACTGGGTGGATAGGAACATTAGCCTGCTGGCCTTAATGAGTCGACAGCAACATTAGCCCAAACTATTTAGGAGGGATATCACACCTGGCACAAATGATTGTCTAGTTCTGTTTTTCCTGCCGAGGGGTCTCCTATACCTGCGCCTAGAGGGGAGTAGTTCAAAGTCTGGGTGAGCGTTGCAGAAGGCCTTGACCTTAAAGATCTCATCCAGGCCTGTCTGTTTGACTCCAAGTACCTTGGGGAGAGTCCTGACCTTAAAGATCTCATCCAGGCCTGTCTGTTTGACTCCCAGTACCTTGCAGAGGGCCCTGACCTTAAAGATCTCATCCAGGCCTGTCTGTTTGACTCCTAGTACCTTGGGGAGGGCCCTGACCTTAAAGATCTCATCCAGGCCTGTCTGTTTGACTCCAAGTACCTTGGAGAGAGCCCTGACCTTAAAGATCTCATCCAGGCCTGTCTGTTTGACTCCTAGTACCTTGGGGAGGGCCCTGACCTTAAAGATCTCATCCAGGCCTGTCTGTTTGACTCCTAGTACCTTGGGGAGGGCCCTGACCTTAAAGATCTCATCCAGGCCTGTCTGTTTGACTCCTAGTACCTTGGGGAGGGCCCTGACCTTAAAGATCTCATCCAGGCCTGTCTGTTTGACTCCTAGTACCTTGGGGAGGAACCCGACCTTAAAGATCTCATCCGGCTATACCCGGGATAATCTTGTCTGAGGTTACTACAGTAACCAATGGGAATGAGGCTTAGTGAAAGGTCAACATTGCATCTCTTCACGTTTTTTTTTAAATAATTGCTACCAGTTTGACAACAAAACATTGACAACAAACAGCATGTACACAGTAATAAAATGTAAAATATATATTTCATGGTGAAACCTCTCATATTAAACACCAATGGTATTCACTAAGTAGATGGTTTATATATAGGATAATGTTTTTCACAGCTTTTGGCATTCTATTTTCCCATATATTTTCCCATATATTTTTCCATATATTTTCCCATATATTTTCCCATATATTTTCCCATATATTTTCCCATATATTTTTATATTTTTCCATATATTTTCCCATATATTTTCCCATATATTTTCCCATATATTTTTCCCATATATTTTCCCATATATTTTCCCATATATTTTCCCATATATTTTCCCATATATTTTTCCATATATTTTCCCATATATTTTCCCATATATTTTCCCATATATTTTCCCATATATTTTTCCATATATTTTCCCATGTTCTAAGGCCACGCAGAGGACAAGAGATCATTAGACACCTGTGGTAATCTGACGTACCCAAAAAAGACCACTACACGTCATTTTATTTTAAAACATATTAAAAAATGAACGTTGAAAGTTACCTAAATTCTGGTAGTTTACTGGTAAACTTAGAAAAATGTTCCAGTAATCCCTTTTGTAACCCAGGTTACGTCATCCTGCTCAAAGAACCATGATAAAGATTTTTTATTTTATTTTTTTAATTTCACCTTTATTTAACCAGGTAGGCTAGTTGAGAACACCTTTATTTAACCAGGTAGGCTAGTTGAGAACACCTTTATTTAACCAGGTAGGCTAGTTGAGAACACCTTTATTTAACCAGGTAGGCCAGTTGAGAACACCTTTATTTAACCAGGTAGGCCAGTTGAGAACACCTTTATTTAACCAGGTAGGCCAGTTGAGAACACCTTTATTTAACCAGGTAGGCTAGTTGAGAACACCTTTATTTAACCTGGTAGGCTAGTTGAGAACACCTTTATTTAACCAGGTAGGCTAGTTGAGAACACCTTTATTTAACCAGGTAGGCTAGTTGAGAACACCTTTATTTAACCAGGTAGGCTAGTTGAGAACACCTTTATTTAACCAGGTAGGCTAGTTGAGAACACCTTTATTTAACCAGGTAGGCTAGTTGAGAACACCTTTATTTAACCAGGTAGGCTAGTTGAGAACACCTTTATTTAACCAGGTAGGCTAGTTGAGAACACCTTTATTTAACCAGGTAGGCTAGTTGAGAACACCTTTATTTAACCAGGTAGGCTAGTTGAGAACACCTTTATTTAACCAGGTAGGCCAGTTGAGAACACCTTTATTTAACCAGGTAGGCTAGTTGAGAACACCTTTATTTAACCAGGTAGGCTAGTTGAGAACACCTTTATTTAACCAGGTAGGCTAGTTGAGAACACCTTTATTTAACCAGGTAGGCTAGTTGAGAACACCTTTATTTAACCAGGTAGGCTAGTTGAGAACACCTTTATTTAACCAGGTAGGCCAGTTGAGAACACCTTTATTTAACCAGGTAGGCTAGTTGAGAACACCTTTATTTAACCAGGTAGGCTAGTTGAGAACACCTTTATTTAACCAGGTAGGCTAGTTGAGAACACCTTTATTTAACCAGGTAGGCCAGTTGAGAACACCTTTATTTAACCAGGTAGGCTAGTTGAGAACACCTTTATTTAACCAGGTAGGCTAGTTGAGAACACCTTTATTTAACCAGGTAGGCTAGTTGAGAACACCTTTATTTAACCAGGTAGGCTAGTTGAGAACACCTTTATTTAACCAGGTAGGCTAGTTGAGAACACCTTTATTTAACCAGGTAGGCTAGTTGAGAACACCTTTATTTAACCAGGTAGGCTAGTTGAGAACACCTTTATTTAACCAGGTAGGCTAGTTGAGAACACCTTTATTTAACCAGGTAGGCTAGTTGAGAACACCTTTATTTAACCAGGTAGGCCAGTTGAGAACACCTTTATTTAACCAGGTAGGCTAGTTGAGAACACCTTTATTTAACCAGGTAGGCTAGTTGAGAACACCTTTATTTAACCAGGTAGGCTAGTTGAGAACACCTTTATTTAACCAGGTAGGCCAGTTGAGAACACCTTTATTTAACCAGGTAGGCTAGTTGAGAACACCTTTATTTAACCAGGTAGGCTAGTTGAGAACACCTTTATTTAACCAGGTAGGCTAGTTGAGAACACCTTTATTTAACCAGGTAGACTAGTTGAGAACACCTTTATTTAACCAGGTAGGCCAGTTGAGAACACCTTTATTTAACCAGGTAGGCCAGTTGAGAACACCTTTATTTAACCAGGTAGGCTAGTTGAGAACACCTTTATTTAACCAGGTAGGCTAGTTGAGAACACCTTTATTTAACCAGGTAGGCTAGTTGAGAACACCTTTATTTAACCAGGTAGGCTAGTTGAGAACACCTTTATTTAACCAGGTAGGCTAGTTGAGAACACCTTTATTTAACCAGGTAGGCCAGTTGAGAACACCTTTATTTAACCAGGTAGGCTAGTTGAGAACACCTTTATTTAACCAGGTAGGCTAGTTGAGAACACCTTTATTTAACCAGGTAGGCTAGTTGAGAACACCTTTATTTAACCAGGTAGGCTAGTTGAGAACACCTTTATTTAACCAGGTAGGCTAGTTGAGAACACCTTTATTTAACCAGGTAGGCTAGTTGAGAACACCTTTATTTAACCAGGTAGGCTAGTTGAGAACACCTTTATTTAACCAGGTAGGCTAGTTGAGAACACCTTTATTTAACCAGGTAGGCTAGTTGAGAACACCTTTATTTAACCAGGTAGGCTAGTTGAGAACACCTTTATTTAACCAGGTAGGCTAGTTGAGAACACCTTTATTTAACCAGGTAGGCTAGTTGAGAACACCTTTATTTAACCAGGTAGGCCAGTAGAGAACACCTTTATTTAACCAGGTAGGCCAGTTGAGAACACCTTTATTTAACCAGGTAGGCCAGTAGAGAACACCTTTATTTAACCAGGTAGGCTAGTTGAGAACACCTTTATTTAACCAGGTAGGCTAGTTGAGAACACCTTTATTTAACCAGGTAGGCTAGTTGAGAACACCTTTATTTAACCAGGTAGGCTAGTTGAGAACACCTTTATTTAACCAGGTAGGCTAGTTGAGAACACCTTTATTTAACCAGGTAGGCCAGTAGAGAACACCTTTATTTAACCAGGTAGGCCAGTTGAGAACACCTTTATTTAACCAGGTAGGCCAGTAGAGAACACCTTTATTTAACCAGGTAGGCTAGTTGAGAACACCTTTATTTAACCAGGTAGGCTAGTTGAGAACACCTTTATTTAACCAGGTAGGCTAGTTGAGAACACCTTTATTTAACCAGGTAGGCTAGTTGAGAACACCTTTATTTAACCAGGTAGGCCAGTTGAGAACACCTTTATTTAACCAGGTAGGCTAGTTGAGAACACCTTTATTTAACCAGGTAGGCCAGTTGAGAACACCTTTATTTAACCAGGTAGGCTAGTTGAGAACAAGTTCTCATTTACAATTGCGACCTGGCCAAGATAAAGCAAAGCAGTGTGACACATACAACAACACAGAGTTACATATGGAATAAACAAAACATACAGTCAATAATACAGTAGAAAAAAAGAAAGATCACTACTAAGTGGTGGAGTCAGAGAGAGGTTAAAGGGACAACAATAACAACATTAATAATCAAAAACAGTGCAGTCATAAAGTACATAAAGCTCAATGTAAGAAGGGGAGGTTGAGTATCTTGTCTCAAGGGACGTCTGGTTTGGAGTATAAAGTCTCATGTGGGTCAATTTATTGGACCACACAGAGTTCCACTCCACAAACCAACGACGAATTACACTCTACAGACCAATGATCAAACAGAGGAGGGGGGGGGGAATCCAGAACAACAGCAAGTGGGTTTATTATGACATTTGTGTACCGTTCATACATATCAGAGTATTGAAAATACTGTGTCAATGACAACATTGACATTTTACCTCGTGTTTTTTTGTTTTTCCTCTCAATCCGTTGGCAATACTCAAAGTGTAATGATCGAAGAATTCCAGGGATTCAATTTTTCACACAACGGGTTCATCTTTGTGGGATTCCCAGTGATCTACGAGTACAGACGACTACTTTTCTTACCGTTTTTCACCACCTACATTTTAGTCCTGGTGGGAAATTCTTTGTTGATCTACGTGATTAGAATTATGGAGAGCCTCCACAGCCCCATGTATATATTAATATGTGGTTTGGCGGCGGTGGACATAGTGGTGGCTACAGTCATTATCCCCAACATGCTGCTCAGCTTTCTGTTTGACTGGAATGACATCTCATTGGCCAGCTGTTTGACTCAGATGTTTTTCACTCACTTCCTGTCGTCGGTAGAGTCGACTATTCTCCTGGCCATGGCTCTGGACCGCTATGTGGCGATCTGCTACCCTTTGCACTACGCTCGTATCCTCAACCCTGCCATGTTTCTCAGACTGTTACTGTTCACTGTTATAAGGAGTGGTTCTATCATGTTTGTACTAGTTGCGCTCGCCGGTTCTCTGTCTTTCTGTGGTTCCAATGTCATCAACCACTGCTACTGTGACCACATGGCCCTGGTTAGTCTAGCATGTGGTAACACGGACAAGAATAATGCGATAGGATTGGCTGTGATTATCTGTTTTGTGGGGATTGATATTTGCGTCATTATTTTCTCCTACGTGAAGATTCTGAACGTCGTGTTGCGCAGAGCAGCAGGGGAGGATAGATGGAAAGCGTTCCACACGTGTGGCACCCACCTGATTGTGATAATGTGTTTTTATTTGATTGGAACCGTTACTTTTCTGTCACGGAATCTGAATATTCAAATTCCAACTGACATCAATACTTTTCTAGGAGTGATGTATATTGTTTTACCAGCGAGTGTCAATCCAATAATCTATGGAGTCCGGACAAAGGAAATACGAAATCGTATTTTGAAAATGTTCAACACAAGAGTAAACAGAGAATTGACTGTTCAGGTTGCTATTGTATAAATGTGATTTGTTTCAAAACTCTTCTTTAGTTAGGGCTAGGGTTAGAATTGTTTACATCAGAAATTATACACCCCCTTTGACTTATTTCCATGATGAGTTACAGCCTGAATTTAAAATGTTTATTACAATGAGATTTTGTGTCACTGATCTATCTACACACAATACACCATCATGTAAAAGTGGATTTATGTTCTTAGACATTTGTACAAATGATTTTTTTTTTTAAATGAAAAGCTAAAATATCTTGAGTCAATAAAGTGAAAATTATATATTCACCAATTTTTCACATTTGTGTTTTTTTTTTTCATCAGAAATAATTGCTTATGAATTCATGTGTAAAATATTACTGTTCTCAGATTTTTTATTTAGTTTTTTTTCTTAAGTGTATGAAAGTGTTTTATTTGTAGATGCTAAAAACACTATACACAGAGTGTACAAAACATTAAGAACACCTTCCTAATATGTAATTGCTCTCAGAACAGCCTCAATTCGTCGGGGTATGGACTCTACACGGTGGGATGTTGGCCCATGTTGACTCCAATGCTTCCCACAGTTGTGTCAAGTTGGCTTTGGGTGGTGGACCGTTCTTGATACAACACGGGAAACTGTTGAGTGTGGAAAAACCCAGCTGCGTTGTAGTTCTTGACACAATCCTGTGCGCGTCAATAAGGGAATCATAGCTTTCACCTGATCAATCTATGTCAAGGAAAGAGCAGGTGTGTTTAATGTTTTGTTAGGAATGTTAGGAATGTTTAGCTGGAATGGTATTCTGTATATTTGACTGTGATATGTGGTTTTTATTTATCCGTTATTTTACCAGGTAAGTTGACTGAGAACACGTTCTCATTTGCAGCAACGACCTGGGGAATAGTTACAGGGGAGAAGAGGGGGATTAATGAGCCAATTGTAAACTGGGGATGATTAGGTGACCGTGATGGTTTGAGGGCCAGATTGGGAATTTAGCCAGGACACCGGGGTTAACACCCCACCCCTACTCTTACTCTTACTCTTACGATAAGTGCCATGGGATCTTTAATGACCTCAGAGAGTCAGGACACCCATTTAACGTCTCATCCGAAAGACGGCACCCTACACAGGGCAGTACTACTGATTTCTCTGAGAGTGAGAAGGATATTTAGCAAATGAAACCATCAAGTGTCTGTTATTGAACAAGTGTCTGTTATTGAACAACATCATCTTATGATCATTTCTTTAAACAATAAAATCAAATTCACCAACGTTTCTGAAAATTGATATAGATGGTGTTTTGGAATGAAACTCTTGCAGAATTCAACACCTTTAGTTATGGCAAGCCTAAATACGGTTCAGGGGTATAGATTTGCTTAACAAGTCACATACGTTTCATGGACTCACTCTTGACTGTAATAATAGTGTTTAATAACAATATATATATTTTTTAAATGACTACCTCGCCTCTGTACCCCCACACATACAATTATCTGTAAGGTCCCTCAGTCGAGCAGTGAATTTCAATCACAGATTCAACCACAAATACGTCCAATGCCTCTCAAAGAAGGGCAATATATATATTTAAAAAATTAAAAAGCAGACATTGAATATCCCTTTGAGCATGGTGATGTTATTAATTACACTTTGGATGGTGTATCAATACACCCCAGTCACTACAAAGATACAGACGTCCTTCCTAACTCAGTTGCTGGAGAGGATAATGGGTAAATATTGTACAATCCAGGTGTGCAAAGCTCTTAGAGACTTACCCAGAATCACAGCTGTAATCACTATTAGAGACTTCCCCAGAATCACAGCTGTAATCACTATTAGAGACTTACCCAGAAAGACTCTCAGCTGTAATCACTCTTAGAGACTTACCCAGAATCACAGCTGTAATCACTCTTAGAGACTTACCCAGAAAGACTCTCAGCTGTAATCACTCTTAGAGACTTACCCAGAAAGACTCTCAGCTGTAATCACTCTTAGAGACTTACCCAGAAAGACTCTCAGCTGTAATCACTCTTAGAGACTTACCCAGAAAGACTCACAGCTGTAATCACTCTTAGAGACTTACCTAGAAAGACTCACAGCTGTAATCACTCTTAGAGACTAACCCAGAATCACAGCTGTAATCACTCTTAGAGACTTACCTAGAAAGACTCACAGCTGTAATCACTCTTAGAGACTTACCCAGAAAGACTCACAGCTGTAATCACTCTTAGAGACTTACCCAGAATCACAGCTGTAATCACTCTTAGAGACTCACCCAGAATCACAGCTGTAATCACTCTTAGAGACTTACCCAGAAACCCTCACAGCTGTAATCACTCTTAGAGACTTACCCAGAAACCCTCACAGCTGTAATCGCTGCCAAAGGTGATTCTAACATGTATTGACTCCAGTGGTTGAATACTTATCTAATCAAGATGTATCAGTGTTTGTTTTCCATACATTTTTTTTAATTTTTAAATTTTGTTTTATTCCACTTTGACATTTACAGAGTAAATCGTTGACAAAAAATGACAATATAATTAATTTCAAGCACACTTTGTAACACAAAAAAAAAATGTGGAAATAAAACTTCTGAAGGTACTGTAAGTACCTTGACATGATGTTACTGTATGAAAATGACACAGTTATACCTAATATAACAAAAATCAACGAATCATCTCCTTTGCGTTTGGTTTGTCAGTTATTCCATGGTCACCTTCCCCATACCTATTGAATATGTTCGTAATTAAACAGTCCCACTGAGAGATAAGACGACAACAAGATATAATACAACGTGTGTTTACTGCATTAAAACTATATGTACACTTAGAATAACAAGAGTGTTTTTAAAGTCCCTCAGTTACCAGGATCTCCTAATAAGGCCGAAGCTAATTACAACAGACTGAAGCTGGCCATAACTGGCCACCAATGGTAGGTTATTAGCAGTTTGGGGATTACTGGTTACAGAGGGGATTGAACCTATTTTACAGACTGTGCAAGCTAATCTTACCACAGACAGTAATTAGCGCCAGGAGAATTTTCTGGACCTCATGACCTGATCAGGAAAAACTCGGAACCCTCGTTATAGCCTGTTAATTAGGACCCCAGTTTTCCCTGGTCAGGTTAATATGGTCAGGAAAAAAATACGTAATGTCTGGAAATGTTTTCAATGTCTGGAAATCGTAGATCGTTGACGCGTAGACCCCCCCCCGAAAGTTGACTTATAAAAATAAAAAACTGAACTATGAGGTATACCAAGTAGTGACAAATATTAATTTATTACAGATACAGTTGAACATACAGGTTTCGTCCTTCCCAACCTCACAAAAATGTAGAACGTCAATTTATGATATCGTACTAATAATACACATTTCAAAGTGGTTTTGATACCAAACCCCTAACCCCTAACCCCTAACTCCTAGCCCCTAACCCCTAGCCGCTAACTCCTAGCCCCTAGCCCCTAGCCCCTAGCCCCTAACCCCTAACTCCTAGCCCCTAACCCCTAGCCCCTACAGTAATATAATACATTAACCCCTAGCCCCTAACACATACAGTATTATATTACATTAACCCCTAACCCCTACAGTATTATAATACATTAACCCCTAACCCTACAGTATTATAATACATTACCCCCTAACCCCTACAGTATTATATTACATTAACCCCTACAGTATTATAATACATTAACCCCTAACCCCTACAGTATTATAATACATTAACCCCTAACCCCTACAGTATTATATTACATTAACCCCTACAGTATTATAATACATTAACCCCTACAGTATTATAATACATTAACCCCTACAGTATTATAATACATTAACCCCTACAGTATTATAATACATTAACCCCTACAGTATTTTAATACATTAAACCCTACAGTATTATAATACATTAACCCCTACAGTATTATAATACATTAACCCCTACAGTATTATATTACATTAACCCCTACAGTATTATAGTACATTAACCCCTACAGTATTATAATACATTAACCCCTACAGTATTATAATACATTAACCTCTACAGTATTATATTACATTAACCCCTACAGTATTATAACACATTAACCCCTAACCCCTACAGTATTATAATACATTAACCCCTACAGTATTATATTACATTAACCCCTACAGTATTATAATACATTAACCCCTAACCCCTACAGTATTATATTACATTAACCCCTAACCCCTACAGTATTATAATACATTAACCCCTAACCCCTATAGTATTATATTACATTAACCCCTACAGTATTATATTACATTAACCCCTACAGTATTATAATACATTAACCCCTAACCCCTACAGTATTATAATACATTAACCCCTAACCCCTATAGTATTATATTACATTAACCCCTACAGTATTATAATACATTAACCCCTACAGTATTATAATACATTAACCCCTAACCCCTACAGTATTATAATACATTAACCCCTACAGTATTATATTGCAATAACCCCTACAGTATTATATTACATTAACCCCTAACCCCTACAGTATTATATTACATTAACCCCTACAGTATTATATTACATTAACCCCTAACCCCTACAGTATTATATTACATTAACCCCTACAGTTTATAATACATTAACCCCTACAGTATTATATTACATTAACCCCTAACCCCTACAGTATTATATTACATGAACCACTACAGTATTATAATACATTAACCCCTACAGTATTATATTACATTAACCCCTACAGTATTATAATACATTAACCCCTACAGTATTATAATACATTAACCCCTAACCCCTACAGTATTATAATACATTAACCCCTAACCCCTACAGTATTATATTACATTAACCCCTACAGTATTATAATACATTAACCCCTACAGTATTATATTACATTAACCCCTAACCCCTATAGTATTATAATACATTAACCCCTACAGTATTATATTACATTAACCCTAACCCCTACAGTATTATATTACATTAACCCCTAACCCCTACAGTATTATATTACATGAACCCCTACAGTATTATAATACATTAACCCCTACCATATTATATTACATTAACCCCTACAGTATTATATAACATTAACCCCTACAGTATTATAATACATTAACGCCTACAGTATTATAATACATTAACCCCTAACCCCTACAGTATTATATTACATTAACCCCTAACCCCTACAGTAATATATTACATTAACCCCTACAGTATTATAATACATTAACCCCTACAGTATTATAATACATTAACCCCTACAGTATTATATTACATTAACCCCTACAGTATTATATTACATTAACGCCTACAGTATTATAATACATTAACCCCTACAGTATTATATTACATTAACCCCTAACCCCTACAGTATTATAATACATTAACCCCTACAGTATTATATTACATTAACCCCTACAGTATTATAATACATTAACCCCTAACCCCTACAGTATTATATTACATTAACCCCTAACCCCTACAGTATTATATTACATTAACCCCTAACCCCTACAGTAATATATTACATGAACCCCTACAGTATTATAATACATTAACCCCTAACCCCTACAGTATTATATTACATTAACCCCTACAGTATTATATTACATTAACCCCTACAGTATTATAATACATTAACCCCTACAGTAATATATTACATGAACCCCTACAGTATTATAATACATTAACCCCTAAAGTATTATATTACATTAACCCCTACAGTATTATATTACATTAACCCCTAACCCCTACAGTATTATATTACATTAACCCCTACAGTATTATATTACATTAACCCCTAACCCCTAGAGTATTATATTACATGAACCCCTACAGTATTATAATACATTAACCCCTACAGTATTATATTACATTAACCAAAACCCCTACAGTATTATATTACATTAACCCCTACAGTATTATAATACATTAACCCCTACAGTATTATAATACATTAACCCCTACAGTATTATATTACATTAACCCCTAGAGTATTATATTACATTAACCCCTACAGTATTATATTACATTAACCCCTACAGTATTATAATACATTAACCCCTACAGTATTATATTACATTAACCCCTAACCCCTACAGTATTATATTACATTAACCCCTACAGTATTATAATACATTAACCCCTACAGTATTATAATACATTAACCCCTAAAGTATTATATTACATTAACCCCTACAGTATTATAATACATTAACCCTTAACCCCTACAGTATTATAATACATTAACCCCTACAGTATTATAGTACATTAACCCCTACCATATTATATTACATTAACCCCTACAGTATTATAATACATTAACCCCTACAGTATTATATTACATTAACCCCTACAGTATTATATCACATTAACCCCTACAGTATTATAATACATTACCCCTACAGTATTATATTACATTAACCCTTAACCCCTACAGTATTATATTACATTAACCCCTACAGTATTATATCACATTAACCCCTACAGTATTATATTACATTAACCCCTACAGTATTATAATACATTAACCCCTACAGTATTATATTACATTAACCCCTACAGTATTATAATACATTAACCCCTAACCCCTACAGTATTATAATACATTAACCCCTAACCCCTACAGTATTATAATACATTAACCCCTAACCCCTACAGTATTATAATACATTAACCCCTATAGTATTATATTACATTAACCCCTAACCCCTACAGTATTATAATACATTTACCCCTAACCCCTACAGTGTTGTAATACATTAACCCCTACAGTATTATATTACATTAACCCCTACAGTATTATAATACATTAACCCCTAACCCCTACAGTATTATATTACATTAACCCCTAACCCCTACAGTATTATATTACATTAACCCCTACAGTATTATATTACATTAACCCCTACAGTATTATAATACATTAACCCCTACAGTATTATATTACATTAACCCCTACAGTATTATATTACATTAACCCCTACAGTATTATAATACATTAACCCCTACAGTATTATATTACATTAACCCCTACAGTATTATAATACATTAACCCCTACAGTATTATAATACATTAACCCCTACAGTATTATATTACATTAACCCCTACAGTATTATATTACATTAACCCCTACAGTATTATAATACATTAACCCCTACAGTATTATAATACATGAACCCCTACAGTATTATATGACATTAACCCCTATAGTATTATATTACATTAACCCCTAACCCCTATAGTATTATAATACATTAACCCCTAACCCCTACAGTATTATAATACATTAACCCCTACCATATTATAATACATTAACCCCTACAGTATTATAATACATGAACCCCTACAGTATTATATGACATTAACCCCTATAGTATTATATTACATTAACCCCTAACCCCTATAGTATTATAATACATTAACCCCTAACCCCTACAGTATTATAATACATTAACCCCTACCATATTATATTACATTAACCCCTACAGTATTATAATACATTAACCCCTAACCCCTATAGTATTATATTACATTAACCCCTAACCCCTACAGTATTATAATACATTAACCCCTAACCCCTATAGTATTATAATACATTAACCCCTACAGTATTATATTACATTAACCCCTAACCCCTACAGTATTATATTACATTAACCCCTACAGTATTATATTACATTAACCCCTACAGTATTATAATACATTAACCCCTACAGTATTATAATACATTAACCACTAACCCCTACAGTATTATATTACATTAACCCCTACAGTATTATAATACATTAACCCCTAACCCCTACAGTATTATAATACATGAACCTTTACAGTATTATATTACATTAACCCCTACAGTATTATATTACATTAACCCCTACAGTTTTATAATACATTAACCCCTATAGTATTATAATACATTAACCCCTACAGTATTATAATACATTAACCCCTACAGTATTATATTACATTAACCCCTAACCCCTACAGTATTATATTACATTAACCCCTACAGTATTATATTACATTAACCCCTAACCCCTACAGTATTATAATACATTAACCCCTAACCCCTACAGTATTATAATACATTAACCCCTACAGTATTATAATACATTAACCCCTACAGTATTATATTACATTAACCCTTAACCCCTACAGTATTATATTACATTAACCCTTAACCCCTACAGTATTATAATACATTAACCCCTACAGTATTATAATACATTAACCCCTACAGTATTATATTACATTAACCCTTAACCCCTACAGTATTATATTACATTAACCCTTAACCCCTACAGTATTATATTACATTAACCCCTACAGTATTATAATACATTAACCCCTACAGTATTATAATACATTAACCCTTAACCCCTACAGTATTATATTACATTAACCCCTACAGTATTATATTACATTAACCCCTACAGTATTATATTACATTAACCCCTAACCCCTACAGTATTATAATACATTAGATTTGGGGCTGAATTCTATCAGATCAGTGATATCCGACACCCGAATAGTGGTTGTTTTGGCGGTGTCTGAGGTGGAACTGCGTTAGAGCTGTCAAATCCACAAGCGGCTCCCGGCATTACACCTAAAATCGGCGCGGAGTCGCATTGAGAAAACCCATGCAGCCTTGTTTCCAAGTTCAAAGGCTACCTGGGGCGGCAGCATAGCCTAGTGGGTAGAGCGTTGGACTCGTAACCGAAGGTAGTTAACGCATTGTTCCTAGGCCGTCATGACTTGCCTAGTTTATAAATAAAGTAGAAAAATACATTTAAAAAAACACTGGAATGTGTGATGTAATCTACACCTTGATTAGCCTGCTAGAAATCCTCGTAATTTTTTGTTTTGAATGATTTTTAAATTTGAGCGTTATTATTCGTATAAAGCAATAAACTCTTTCTCGTTCGGGAACTTCTAACTCTCGTCGAATGGGTGTGGCTTCCTGACAATGCAGCTCACCGGTTTGACAGCTCCTAAACAGTTCCGCCTCCGACACCGCCAAAAAAACATCAACTACCCGGGTTTACAGCTTTGATCTGATGGAATCTAGGCCTAACAAGCCAAGAGTGACTAGAACAACTTTAAATGGACATGCATTTCTTATAGGAGTATATTGGGGCCTTAGCCAATAGCGTGCTAGATGGAGGATAGTCGGGCTGGATTCAACCCGTATCGTGGATCTGTTACACCT
The DNA here is from genome assembly GCF_045791955.1 of Oncorhynchus clarkii lewisi. Taxonomy (NCBI): domain Eukaryota; kingdom Metazoa; phylum Chordata; class Actinopteri; order Salmoniformes; family Salmonidae; genus Oncorhynchus; species Oncorhynchus clarkii. The sequence continues at coordinate 42,177,012 of NC_092170.1, forward strand.
CCATAGACATTTAAAGGCGATATGGATTGAATCCAGCCCGACTATCTACATGTATTTTTTTACGGCAAAATGATTATTATTTAACCTTTATTTAACTAGGCAGTTAAGAACTAATTCTTATTTTTAATGACGGCCTACCGGGGAACAGTGGTTTAACTGCCTGTTCAGGGGCAGAACTTGCAACCTTACGGTTATTAGTCCAATGCTCTAACCACTAGGCTACCCTGCCGCCCATATTCAACATTCAACTTCCAGATGCGTACCCCCTCTACTACCAGGTACCCCTGGTACCCCTGTAGTGGTGTGGTACCCCTGTAGTAGTGTGGTACCCCTGTAGTAGTGGGGTACCCCTGTAGTGGTGTGGTACCCCTGTAGTAGTGTGGTACCCCTGTAGTGGTGCGGTACCCCTGTAGTGGTGTGGTACCCCTGTAGTGGTGTGGTACCCCTGTAGTGGTACGGTACCCCTGTAGTGGTGTGGTACCCCTGTAGTGGTGCGGCACCCCTGTAGTGGTGCGGTACCCCTGTAGTGGTGCGGTACCCCTGTAGTGGTGCTGTACCCCTGTAGTGGTGTGGTACCCCTGTAGTGGTGTGGTACCCCTGGTACCCCTGTAGTGGTGTGGTACCCCTGTAGTGGTGTGGTACCCCTGGTACCCCTGTAGTGGTGTGGTACCCCTGTAGTAGTGGGGTACCCCTGTAGTGGTGTGGTACCCCTGTAGTGGTGTTGTACCCCTGTAGTAGTGTGGTACCCCTGTAGTAGTGTGGTACCCCTGTAGTGGTGCTGTACCCCTGTAGTGGTGTGGTACCCCTGTAGTGGTGTGGTACCCCTGTAGTGGTGCGGTACCCCTGTAGTGGTGTGGTACCCCTGTAGTGGTGTTGTACCCCTGTAGTAGTGTGGTACCCCTGTAGTAGTGTGGTACCCCTGTAGTAGTGCGGTACCCTTGTAGTAGTGTGGTACCCCTGTAGTGGTACGGTACCCCTGTAGTGGTGTGGTACCCCTGTAGTGGTACGGTACCCCTGTAGTGGTGTGGTACCCCTGTAGTGGTGTGGTACCCCTGTAGTAGTGTGGTACCCCTGTAGTAGTGTGGTACCCCAGTAGTAGTGTGGTACCCCTGTAGTAGTGTGGTACCCCTGTAGTGGTACGGTACCCCTGTAGTGGTGTGGTACCCCTGTAGTGGTGTGGTACCCCTGTAGTGGTACGGTACCCCTGTAGTGGTGTGGTACCCCTGTAGTGGTGTGGTACCCCTTTAGTAGTGGTACCCCTGTAGTAGTGGTACCCCTGTAGTGGTGTGGTACCCCTGTAGTGGTGCGGTACCCCTGTAGTGGTGTGGTACCCCTGTAGTAGTGGTGTGGTACCCCTGGTACCCCTGGTACCCCTGTAGTAGTGGTGTGGTACCCCTGTAGTGGTACGGTACCCCTGGTACCCCTGTAGTAGTGGTGTGGTACCCCTGTAGTAGTGGTGTGGTACCCCTGGTACCCCTGTAGTAGTGTGGTACCCCTGTAGTAGTGTGGTACCCCTGTAGTGGTGTGGTACCCCTGTAGTGGTATGGTACCCCTGTAGTGGTACGGTACCCCTGTAGCGGTACATTACCCCTGTAGTAGTGTGGTACCCCTGGTACCCCTGTAGTGGTGTGGTACCCCTGTAGTAGTGGGGTACCCCTGTAGTGGTGTGGTACCCCTGTAGTGGTGTTGTACCCCTGTAGTAGTGTGGTACCCCTGTAGTAGTGTGGTACCCCTGTAGTGGTGCTGTACCCCTGTAGTGGTGTGGTACCCCTGTAGTGGTGTGGTACCCCTGTAGTGGTGCGGTACCCCTGTAGTGGTGTGGTACCCCTGTAGTGGTGTTGTACCCCTGTAGTAGTGTGGTACCCCTGTAGTAGTGTGGTACCCCTGTAGTAGTGCGGTACCCTTGTAGTAGTGTGGTACCCCTGTAGTGGTACGGTACCCCTGTAGTGGTGTGGTACCCCTGTAGTGGTACGGTACCCCTGTAGTGGTGTGGTACCCCTGTAGTGGTGTGGTACCCCTGTAGTAGTGTGGTACCCCTGTAGTAGTGTGGTACCCCAGTAGTAGTGTGGTACCCCTGTAGTAGTGTGGTACCCCTGTAGTGGTACGGTACCCCTGTAGTGGTGTGGTACCCCTGTAGTGGTGTGGTACCCCTGTAGTGGTACGGTACCCCTGTAGTGGTGTGGTACCCCTGTAGTGGTGTGGTACCCCTTTAGTAGTGGTACCCCTGTAGTAGTGGTACCCCTGTAGTGGTGTGGTACCCCTGTAGTGGTGCGGTACCCCTGTAGTGGTGTGGTACCCCTGTAGTAGTGGTGTGGTACCCCTGGTACCCCTGTAGTAGTGGTGTGGTACCCCTGTAGTGGTACGGTACCCCTGGTACCCCTGTAGTAGTGGTGTGGTACCCCTGTAGTAGTGGTGTGGTACCCCTGGTACCCCTGTAGTAGTGTGGTACCCCTGTAGTAGTGTGGTACCCCTGTAGTGGTGTGGTACCCCTGTAGTGGTATGGTACCCCTGTAGTGGTACGGTACCCCTGTAGCGGTACATTACCCCTGTAGTAGTGTGGTACCCCTGTAGTGGTGTGGTACCCCTGTAGTGGTGCGGTACCCCTGTAGTAGTGGTGTGGTACCCCTGTAGTGGTGTGGTACCCCTGTAGTGGTGTGGTACCCCTGTAGTGGTGTTATACCCCTGTAGTGGTGTGGTACCCCTGTAGTGGTATGGTACCCCTGTAGTGGTGCGGTACCCCTGTAGAGGTACGTACCCCTGTAGTGGTGTGGTACCCCTGTAGTAGTGTGGTAGCCCTGTAGTAGTGTGGTAGCCCTGTAGTAGTGTGGTACCCCTGTAGTGGTGTGGTACCCCTGTAGTAGTGCGGTACCCCTGTAGTGGTATTGGACCCCTGTAGTGGTGTGGTACCCATGTAGTGGTACGGTACCCCTGTAGTGGTACGGTACCCCTGTAGTAGTGTGGTACCCCTGTAGTGGTACGGTACCCCTGTAGTAGTGTGGTACCCCTGTAGTGGTACGGTGCCCCTGTATTGGTGTGGTACCCCTGTAGTGGTGTGGTACCCCTGTAGTGGTACGGTACCCCTGTAGTAGTGTGGTACCCCTGTAGTGGTGTGGTAACCCTGTAGTGGTGTGGTACCCCTGTAGTGGTACGGTGCCCCTGTAGTGGTACGGTGCCCCTGTAGTGGTGTGGTACCCCTGTAGTGGTGCGGTACCCCTGTAGTGGTGCGGTACCCCTGTAGTGGTTCGGTACCCCTGTAGTGGTGTGGTACCCCTGTAGTGGTGCGGTACCCCTGTAGTGGTGTGGTACCCCTGTAGTGGTGTGGTACCCCTGTAGTGGTACGGTACCCCTGTAGTGGTGTGGTACCCCTGTAGTGGTACGGTGCCCCTGTAGTGGTACGGTGCCCCTGTAGTGGTACGGTGCCCCTGTAGTGGTACGGTGCCCCTGGAGCAAATGAGTAAATTACGGTTAAGTGCCTTGCTCACCATTTTGCTCAAGAGTACATCAACAGATTTTTCACCTCGCTGGCTCGGGTATTTAAACCAGCAACCTTCAGGTTACTGGCCCAGTGCTCTAACCGCTAGGCTACCTGGGACGAATTGTGAACATAAGTGTCACATAAAACATAGAAAGTACCGGTATGTTTCATGCAAAAGAACAAGGCCACTCATTCATATAAATAGATAAATGATCTTCCTGATAAAATATTTTGTCTGGGGGGGGGGGGGGGTTGATAAGCTAATTGAAAATTAGTACTTTTATGTCAGTAATTTATTGTTGTGTGAATGTCCTGCTCTTGGGGTGGTACAGTGGCTGTCCTTATCTTGGGGTGATACAGTAGGCTGTCCTTCTCTTGGGGTGGTACAGTGGGCTGTCCTTCTCTTGGGGTGGTACAGTGGACTGTCCTGCTCTTGGGGTGGTACAGTGGACTGTCCTGCTCTTGGGGTGGTACAGTGGACTGTCCTGCTCTTGGGGTGGTACAGTGGACTGTCCTTCTCTTGGGGTGATACAGTGGACTGTCCTGCTCTTGGGGTGATACAGTGGACTGTCCTGCTCTTGGGGTGATACAGTGGACTGTCCTGTTCTTGGGGTGGTACAGTGGACTGTCCTATTCTTGGGGTGGTACAGTGGACTGTCCTGTTCTTGGGGTGATAGAGTGGACTGTCCTGTTCTTGTGGTGATACAGTGGACTGTCCTGCTCTTGGGGTGATACAGTGGACTGTCCTGTTCTTGGGGTGATACAGTGGACTGTCCTGTTCTTGGGGTGATACAGTGGACTGTCCTGCTCTTGTGGTGATACAGTGGACTGTCCTGCTCTTGGGGTGGTACAGTGGACTGTCCTGCTCTTGGGGTGGTACAGTGGGCTGTCCTGCTCTTGGGGTGGTACAGTGGACTGTCCTCTTGGGGTGATACAGTGGGCTGTCCTGCTCTTGGGGTGGTACAGTGGACTGTCCTGCTCTTGGGGTGGTACAGTGGGCTGTCCTGCTCTTGGGGTGGTACAGTGGACTGTCCTCTTGGGGGTGATACAGTGGACTGTCCTGCTCTTGGGGTGGTACAGTGGACTGTCCTGCTCTTGGGGTGGTACAGTGGACTGTCCTCTTGGGGTGATACAGTGGACTGTCCTGCTCTTGGGGTGGTACAGTGGACTGTCCTGCTCTTGGGGTGATACAGTGGGCTGTTCTGCTCTGTGCATTGCTATTATCAAGCCATTGGCTTAGGCAGTAGTTCCAGTATTCCTTACATATGAAGGCCAGAACTGTAGTTACATTAAATCTCATTTCAATACAAAGGTGACTGTTCAGTCCTAATGTAACCAGGTACAACGCCTTGCAAAAGTATTCATCCCCTTGGTGTTTTCCCTATTTTGTTGTATTACGATCTGTAATTTAAATATATTTTTATTTTATGTAATGGACATAGATTAAATAGTCCAAATTGGTGAAGTGAAAAAAAAAACAATACCTTGTTTCAAAAATAAATAAATAATTAAAAACTGAAAAGTGGTACGTTCATATGTATTCACCCCCTTCGCTATGAAGCCCCTAAATAAGATCTGGTCCAACCAGTTACCTCCAGAAGTCACATCATTAGTTAAATAAAGTCCACCCGTGTGCAATCTAAGTGTCACATGATCTCAGTATATATATACACCTGTTCTGAAAGGCCCCCAGAGTCTGCAACACCACTAAGTAATGGGCACCATGAAGACCAAGGGGCACCATGAAGACTAAGGAGCTCTCCAAACAGGTCAGGGACAAAGTTGTGGAGAAGTACAGATCAGGGTTGGGTTATAAAAAATATCCAAAACTTTAGACAGAGACTTGCAGCTGTAATTGCTGCAAAAGGTGGCCCTACAAAGTATTGACTTTTGGGGGGGGGGGGGGGGGGGTGTTGAATAGTTATGCACGCTCAAGTTTTCTTTGTTTCACAATAAAACATATTTTGCATCTTCAAGGTGGTAGGCGTGTTGTGTCAATCAAATGATACAAACCCCCCCAAAAATATATTTTAATTCCAGGTTGTAAGGCAACAAAATAGGAAAAATGCCAAGGGGGGTGAATACTTTCGCAAGCCACTGTATAACAGAGTCATTAAAGAACTCAAGGTCCACCCCCCTCAAACCACACCACGACTAGAACTCAAGGTCCACCCCCCTCCAACCACACCACGACTAGAACTCAAGGTCCATCCCCCTCCAACCACACCACGACTAGAACTCAAGGTCCACCCCCCTCCAACCACACCACGACTAGGCCTCAAGGTCCACCCCCCTCAAACCACACAACGACTAGAACTCAAGGTCCACTCCAATCAAACCACACCACGACTAGACCTCAAGGTCCACCCCCCTCAAACCACACCACGACTAGACCTCAAGGTCCACTCCCCTCAAACCACACCACGACTAGAACTCAAGGTCCACTCCAATCAAACCACACCACGACTAGACCTCAAGGTCCACCCCCCTCAAACCACACCACGACTAGACCTCAAGGTCCATCCCCCTCAAACCACACCACGACTAGGCCTCAAGGTCCACTCCCCTCAAAACACACCACGACTAGAACTCAAGGTCCACTCCCCTCCAACCACACCACGACTAGACCTCAAGGTCCACCCCCCTCCAACCACACCACGACTAGAACTCAAGGTCCACCCCCCTCCAACCACACCACGACTAGAACTCAAGGTCCACCCCCCTCAAACCACACCACGACTAGAACTCAAGGTCCACTCCCCTCCAACCACACCACGACTAGACCTCAAGGTCCACCCCCCTCAAACCACACCACGACTAGAACTCAAGGTCCACCCCCCTCAAACCACACCACGACTAGAACTCAAGGTCCACCCCCCTCAAACCACACCACGACTAGAACTCAAGGTCCACTCCCCTCCAACCACACCACGACTAGACCTCAAGGTCCACCCCCCTCCAACCACACCACGACTAGACCTCAAGGTCCACCCCCCTCAAACCACACCATGACTAGAACTCAAGGTCCACCCCCCTCAAACCACACCACGACTAGAACTCAAGGTCCACCCCCCTCAAACCACACCACGACTAGAACTCAAGGTCCACCCCCCTCAAACCACACCACACCTAGAACTCAAGGTCCACCCCCCTCAAACCACACCACACCTAGAACTCAAGGTCCACCCCCCTCAAACCAAACCACACCTAGGCCTCATTTCCTCTAAACTTTCTCTCTAACATCCTTGCTGTATGGAGAAGACGAATGTGAACAAGAACAGGACAACGGCACCACTGTGAGTGTGTTTAAAAGGTCTCCCTGGACTCTAAAGGGTCTCCCTCTCTCCTCCAGTCACAGTAGCTCCTCTGTACCACAACACAGGAACAACACAGCAGCTTCCATCTCCCTCCTCTATCTGTGGTTCAGCTTGGGAGAGTCTGCACCCTCCTCGTCCTCATCGTCTTTCGCTCCGATCAACCGCTGCCGCGCAAAATCCTCAAAGATGATGTCATCGTCGCTGGAGAGAGTAAACTCAGTTAGTCCGGATCCAGAAGTACACTTTAAGTGCATTAATGATTGATGGCAGACAGAGGGAGACATTTTGATTCGTGGCAGATGGGGAGACATTTTGATTCATGGCAGATGGGGAGACATTTTGATTCGTGGCAGATGGGGAGACATTTTGATTTATAGCAGATGGGGAGACATTTAGATTCATGGCAGATGGGGAGACATTTTGATTCATGGCAGATGGGGAAACATTTTGGTTCATGGCAGATGGGGAAACATTTTGGTTCATGGCAGATGGGGAAACATTTTGGTTCATGGCAGATGGGGAGACATTTTGATTCGTGGCAGATGGGGAGACATTTTGATTTATAGCAGATGGGGAGACATTTAGATTCATGGCAGATGGGGAGACATTTTGATTTATAGCAGATGGGGAGACATTTAGATTCATGGCAGATGGGGAGACATTTTGATTCATGGCAGATGGGGAAACATTTTGGTTCATGGCAGATGGGGAAACATTTTGGTTCATGGCAGATGGGGAAACATTTTGGTTCATGGCAGATGGGGAGACATTTGTTTAGTAAATTGTACTAGATAAGATGTTTAGTAAAGTTTACTAGATCAGATGACTAGTAACGTGTATTAGATCAGATGTTTAGTAACGTGTATTAGATCAGATGTTTAGTAACGTGTATTAGATCAGATGTTTAGTAACGTGTATTAGATCAGATGTTTAGTAACGTGTATTAGATCAGATGTTTAGTAACGTGTATTAGATCAGATGTTCAATAACGTGTATTAGATCAGATGTTTAGTAACGTGTATTAGATCAGTTGTTCAATAACCTGTTTTAGATCAAAGATATTTAGTGAAGTGCATTGATTAGAGACTATACTGTTTAAGCCGTTATAAAGCTCACAGTCCTTTATAACAACTTAATATTGCACTACACATAGGTGGTTCAAAAAAGGGGTGAAATCAAGATTACCACACAATTATTTTGATTATTTATTCACTGTAGGCTTATGGTCAGCTCAGCAAACGTCTTAGCTTATTCTGTTGTTGTCGTTGTTTTTTTGCGTTGTTACTGTTGCCGTTATTTATTTCGGTAATCAATCCGGATCGCGGAGTTGGACAATGCACCGTTTAATAAAAGTGAATTTCCCACTGAACCCGACATACAATGCGCAGCGTTTACCGTGAGCAGTAGGCTCCGCGAACGCACGAACATTGCCCTTCTAAAAACGCGCATTGCGGACAAACGCATTATTATTTTTTTGATTGAATCTTGGTCATAGTCATTTACAGACATTACGGGGTTTAGGAAACACGTCAGCACATCACGTCTGAAATGGCATCGTCAGCACATCACGTCTGAAATGGTATCGTCAGCGCATCACGTCTGAAATGGCATCGTCAGCACATCATGACACAGGTCCGTCAACAACACTAATGCTTCCAACAGCCTGGGAGCTACAGAAACCTGCCATGGTTACATCTCTTTCCTGCTGTCAGTCATACAAATGGCCATAAAACAAAGGGGATTGAAACGATAAAGAGGTGTGCTGGGAGAGACAACATTACATGAAAGACACTGAATATTGAATGTATTATTCATAATCGGGCCTATTTGCTGGTTAATGTGCATGACCAGAGATGGGCTGTTAGGCTGTATGGTCAGAGATGGGCTGTTAGGCTGTATGACCAGAGATGGGCTGTTAGGCTGTATGGTCAGAGATGGGCTGTTAGGCTGTATGGTCAGAGATGGACTGTTAGGCTGTATGGTCAGAGATGGACTGTTAGGCTGTATGGTCAGAGATGGGCTGTTAGGCTGTATGGTCAGAGATGGGCTGTTAGGCTGCATGACCAGAGATGGGCTGTTAGGCTGTATGGTCAGAGATGGACTGTTAGGCTGTATGGTCAGATATGGGCTGTTAGGCTGTATGGTCAGAGATGGGCTGTTAGGCTGTATGGTCAGAGATGGGCTGTTAGGCTGTATGGTCAGAGATGGACTGTTAGGCTGTATGGTCAGAGATGGGCTGTTAGGCTGTATGGTCAGAGATGGGCTGTTAGGCTGTATGGTCAGAGATGGGCTGTTAGGCTGTATGGTCAGAGATGGGCTGTTAGGCTGTATGGTCAGAGATGGGCTGTTAGGCTGTATGGTCAGAGATGGGCTGTTAGGCTGTATGGTCAGAGATGGGCTGTTAGGCTGTATGGTCAGAGATGGACTGTTAGGCTGTATGGTCAGAGATGGGCTGTTAGGCTGTATGGTCAGAGATGGGTTGTTAGGCTGTATGGTCAGAGATGGGCTGTTAGGCTGTATGGTCAGAGATGGGCTGTTAGGCTGTATGGTCAGAGATGGGCTGTTAGGCTGTATGGTCAGAGATGGGCTGTTAGGCTGTATGGTCAGAGATGGGCTGTTAGGCTGTATGGTCAGAGATGGGCTGTTAGGCTGTATGGTCAGAGATGGGCTGTTAGGCTGTATGGTCAGAGATGGGCTGTTAGGCTGTATGGTCAGAGATGGGCTGTTAGGCTGTATGGTCAGAGATGGACTGTTAGGCTGTATGGTCAGAGATGGGCTGTTAGGCTGTATGGTCAGAGATGGGCTGTTAGGCTGTATGGTCAGAGATGGGCTGTTAGGCTGTATGACCAGAGATGGGTTGTTATAGAGAGGAAATGAAACAGGAGGAAGTGAAGTCATGTTTTATTGACGAGGACAAGTGGTGCAGCAGGCAGTAAGTAGCAAGTAGAGGCAGTAAGCAACAGGCAGTAAGCAACAGGCAGTAAGCAGCAGGCAGAAGGCAGCAGGCATTAAGCAGAAGGCAACAGGCAGTAAGCAGCAGGCAGTAAGTAGCAAGTAGAGGCAGTAAGCAGCAGGCAGTAAGCAACAGGCAGTAAGTAGCAAGTAGAGGCAGTAAGCAGCAGGCAGTAAGTAGCAAGTAGAGGCAGTAAGCAGCAGGCAGTAAGCAACAGGCAGTAAGCAACAGGCAGTAAACAGCAGGCAGTAAGTAGCAAGTAGAGGCAGTAAGCAGCAGGCAGTAAGCAACAGGCAGTAAGCAACAGGCAGTAAACAGCAGGCAGTAAGCAACAGGCAGTAAACAGCAGGCAGTAAGCAGCAAGTAGAGGGAGCAAGCAGCAGGCAGTAAGCAGCAAGCAGAAGGCAGTAAGCAGCAGGCAGTAAGCAGTAAGCAGCAGGCAGTAAGCAGTAAGCAGCAGGCAGTAAGCAGTAAGCAGAAGGCAGTAAGCAGCAGGCAGTAAGCAGCAGGCAGTAAGCAGTAAGCAGAAGGCAGTACGCTGCAGGCAGTAAGCAGCAAGCAGAAGGCAGTAAGCAGCTATCAGTAAGCAGCAGGCAGTAAGCAGTAAGCTAAGCAGCAGGCAGTAAGCAGCAGGCAGTAAGCAGCAAGCAGTAAGCAGCAGGCAGTAAGCAGTAAGCAGCAGGCAGTAAGCAGAGGCAGCAAGCAACAAGGCCCAGTATGTTAGAGTGACAGACAGACAGACAAACAGGGTGACTGTGTTATACTGTGTTAAACTAACAGAAAGACCAGGAGTAGAGCTTCTTACTTTGTGTCAAATTCTATCAAGTTTGTGTCTATTGGCGCCTCGTCTGCAGCTGAAATACAATTAATGGACCATTATAATTCATCATTTTAGACCAAGAAAGGTTTTGTTGATTGATTGAAAACAGAAAGACATTGAAAACTTATGAACTGAAAATACTGCATAAAAGTAGAAACATACCATCTCTGTAGATTGCATCTTCGATTGGTTTGGGATGCATTAACGTAAAGGGGAGCTCAACATGGACATCACTGGAAAAGAAAATGAAACTACATGTAGATGATTGATGTATGATGAACAAACAAGTTTATGAATTAGCATTTCAATGTATGTTACATCTTGTATTATTATACTAATATTACAGTCTGCTCTGTATAACACGTAGAGTATATATATGTACATCTCTTCAGCAAAACAAATAGCACTACAACGCTAGCCACCAGTATTGGCATGCAACGTCATTACAGAAACATCTCTGTTTACCTCGTTGCAAGATCTCCTAAGAGTCTGAAATCAATGAAACATTGTCAGTTTTTTTTTTTTTTTTACCTCAGCAATACAGTAACATAGAATTAGGAATTAGAATACTAATTCATTACATTAACATTAACCATCTTATGATATTATGTGTAAACCCTAACTCTAACACCAAGATGTATGTTTAAACCCTAAAATCAAGATGTATGTTTAAACCCTAACTCTAACACCAAGATGTATGTTTAAACCCTAACTCTAACACCAAGATGTATGTGTAAACTCTAAATCTAACACCAAGATGTATGTTTAAACCCTAACTCTAACACCAAGATGTATGTTTAAACCCTAAATCTAACACCAAGATGTATGTTTAAACCCTAAATCTAACACCAAGATGTATGTTTAAACTCTAACACCAAGATGTATGTTTAAACTCTAAATCTAACACCAAGATGTATGTTTAAACCCTAACTCTAACACCAAGATGTATGTTTAAACCCTAAATCTAACACCAAGATGTATGTTTAAACCCTAACTCTAACACCAAGATGTATGTTTAAACTCTAACACCAAGATGTATGTTTAAACCCTAACTCTAACACCAAGATGTATGTTAAACCCTAACTCTAACACCAAGATGTATGTTTAAACTCTAAATCTAACACCAAGATGTATGTTTAAACCCTAACTCTAACACCAAGATGTATGTTAAACTCTAAATCTAACACCAAGATGTATGTTTAAACCCTAACTCTAACACCAAGATGTATGTTTAAACCCTAACTCTAACACCAAGATGTATGTTTAAACCCTAACTCTAACACCAAGATGTATGTTTAAACTCTAAATCTAACACCAAGATGTATGTTTAAACCCTAACTCTAACACCAAGATGTATGTTTAAACTCTAACACCAAGATGTATGTTTAAACCCTAAATCTAACACCAAGATGTATGTTTAAACCCTAAAATCAAGATGTATGTTTAAACCCTAACTCTAACACCAAGATGTATGTTTAAACCCTAAAATCAAGATGTATGTTTAAACCCTAACTCTGACACCAAGATGTATGTTTAAACCCTAACTTTGACACCGGGATGTATGTTTAAACTCTAACACCAAGATGTATGTTTAAACCCTAACTCTAACACCAAGATGTATGTTTAAACCCTAACTCTAACACCAAGATGTATGTTTAAACCCTAAATCTAACACCAAGATGTATGTTTAAACCCTAACTCTAACACCAAGATGTATGTTTAAACCCTAAATCTAACACCAAGATGTATGTTTAAACCCTAAATCTAACACCAAGATGTATGTTTAAACCCTAACTCTAACACCAATATGTATGTTTAAACTCTAACACCAAGATGTATGTTTAAACTCTAACACCAAGATGTATGTTTAAACTCTAACACCAAGATGTATATTTAAACCCTAAATCTAACACCAAGATGTATGTTTAAACCCTATCTCTAACACCAAGATGTATGTTTAAACCCTAAATCTAACACCAAGATGTATGTTTAAACCCTATCTCTAACACCAAGATGTATGTTTAAACCCTATCTCTAACACCAAGATGTATGTTTAAACCCCAAATCTAACACCAAGATGTATGTTTAAACCCTAAAATCAAGATGTATGTTTAAACCCTAATTCTGACACCAAGATGTATGTTGAAACCCTAAATCTAACACCAAGATGTGTGTTTAAACCCTAACACCAAGATTTATGTTTAAACCCTAACTCTGACACCAAGATGTATGTTTAAACCCTAACTCTAACACCAAGATGTATGTTTAAACCCTAACTCTAACACCAAGCTGTATGTGTAAACCCTAACTCTAACACCAAGATGTATGTTTAAACCCTAATTCTAACACCAAGATGTATGTTTAAACGCTAACTCTAACACCAAGATGTATGTTTAAAACCTAACACCAAGATGTATGTTTAAACCCTAAATCTAACACCAAGATGTATGTTTAAACTCTAACTCTAACACCAAGATGTATGTTTAAACCCTAACACCAAGATGTATGTTTAAACCCTAAATCTAACACCAAGATGTATGTTTAAACCCTAACACCAAGATGTATGTTTAAACCCTAACACCAAGATGTATGTTTAAACCCTAACACCAAGATGTATGTTTAAACCCTAAATCTAACACCAAGATGTATGTTTAAACCCTAAATCTAACACCAAGATGTATATTTAAACCATAACACCAAGATGTATGTTTAAACCCTAAATCTAACACCAAGATGTATGTTTAAACTCTAACTCTAACACCAAGATGTATGTTTAAACCCTAACTCTAACACCAAGATGTATGTTTAAACTCTAACACCAAGATGTATGTTTAAACCCTAAATCTAACACCAAGATGCATGTTTAAACCCTAAAATCAAGATGTATGTTTAAACCCTAACTCTGACACCAAGATGTATGTTTAAACTCTAACACCAAGATGTATGTTTAAACCCTAACTCTAACACCAAGATGTATGTTTAAACCCTAACTCTAACACCAAGATGTATGTTTAAACCCTAACTCTAACACCAAGCTGTATGTGTAAACCCTAACTCTAACACCAAGATGTATGTTTAAACTCTAACACCAAGATGTATGTGTAAACCCTAATTCTAACACCAAGATGTATGTTTAAACCCTAACACCAAGATGTATGTTTAAACCCTAACTCTAACACCAAGATGTATGTTTAAACTCTAACACCAAGATGTATGTTTAAACTCTAACACCAAGATGTATGTTTAAACCCTAACTCTAACACCAAGATGTATGTTTAAACCCTAACTCTAACACCAAGATGTATGTTTAAACTCTAACACCAAGATGTATGTTTAAACTCTAACACCAAGATGTATGTTTAAACCCTAAATCTAACACCAAGATGTATATTTAAACCCTAACACCAAGATGTATGTTTAAACCCTAAATCTAACACCAAGATGTATGTTTAAACTCTAACTCTAACACCAAGATGTATGTTTAAACTCTAACACCAAGATGTATGTTTAAACCCTAACTCTAACACCAAGATGTATGTTTAAACCCTAACTCTAACACCAATATGTATGTTTAAACCCCAAATCTAACACCAAGATGTATGTTTAAACCCTAACTCTAACACCAAGATGTATGTTTAAACTCTAACACCAAGATGTATGTTTAAACCCTAACTCTAACACCAATATGTATGTTTAAACCCTAACTCTAACACCAAGATGTATGTTTAAACCCCAAATCTAACACCAAGATGTATGTTTAAACCCTAACTCTAACACCAAGATGTATGTTTAAACTCGAACACCAAGATGTATGTTTAAACCCTAAATCTAACACCAAGATGTATGTTTAAACTCTAAATCTAACACCAAGATGTATGTTTAAACCCTAAAATCAAGATGTATGTTTAAACCCTAACTCTGACACCAAGATGTATGTTTAAACCCTAACTCTAACACCAAGATGTATGTTTAAACCCTAACTCTAACACCAAGATGTATGTTTAAACCCTAACTCTGACACCAAGATGTATGTTTAAACCCTAACACCAAGATGTATGTTTAAACCCTAACTCTGACACCAAGATGTATGTTTAAACCCTAACTCTAACACCAAGATGTATGTTTAAACCCTAACTCTGACACCAAGATGTATGTTTAAACCCTAAATCTAACACCAAGATGTATGTTTAAACTCTAAATCTAACACCAAGATGTATGTTTAAACTCTAAATCTAACACCAAGATGTATGTTTAAACCCTAACACCAAGATGTATGTTTAAACCCTAAATCTAACACCAAGATGCATGTTTAAACCCTAAAATCAAGATGTATGTTTAAACCCTAACTCTGACACCAAGATGTATGTTTAAACTCTAACACCAAGATGTATGTTTAAACCCTAACTCTAACACCAAGATGTATGTTTAAACCCTAACTCTAACACCAAGATGTATGTTTAAACCCTAACTCTAACACCAAGCTGTATGTGTAAACCCTAACTCTAACACCAAGATGTATGTTTAAACTCTAACACCAAGATGTATGTGTAAACCCTAATTCTAACACCAAGATGTATGTTTAAACCCTAACACCAAGATGTATGTTTAAACCCTAACTCTAACACCAAGATGTATGTTTAAACTCTAACACCAAGATGTATGTTTAAACTCTAACACCAAGATGTATGTTTAAACCCTAACTCTAACACCAAGATGTATGTTTAAACCCTAACTCTAACACCAAGATGTATGTTTAAACTCTAACACCAAGATGTATGTTTAAACCCTAAATCTAACACCAAGATGTATATTTAAACCCTAACACCAAGATGTATGTTTAAACCCTAAATCTAACACCAAGATGTATGTTTAAACTCTAACTCTAACACCAAGATGTATGTTTAAACTCTAACACCAAGATGTATGTTTAAACCCTAACTCTAACACCAAGATGTATGTTTAAACCCTAACTCTAACACCAATATGTATGTTTAAACCCCAAATCTAACACCAAGATGTATGTTTAAACCCTAACTCTAACACCAAGATGTATGTTTAAACTCGAACACCAAGATGTATGTTTAAACCCTAAATCTAACACCAAGATGTATGTTTAAACCCTAACTCTGACACCAAGATGTATGTTTAAATCCTAACACCAAGATGTATGTTTAAACCCTAACTCTAACACCAAGATGTATGTTTAAACCCGAACTCTAACACCAAGATGTATGTTTAAACCCCAAATCTAACACCAAGATGTATGTTTAAACCCTAACTCTAACACCAAGATGTATGTTTAAACTCTAACGCCAAGATGTATGTTTAAACCCTAACTCTAACACCAAGATGTATGTTTAAACTCTAACACCAAGATGTATGTTTAAACCCTATCTCTAACACCAAGATGTATGTTTAAACCCTAACTCTGACACCAAGATGTATGTTTAAACCCTAACTCTGACACCAAGATGTATGTTTAAACCCTAACACCAAGATGTATGTGTAAACCCTAATTCTAACACCAAGATGTATGTTTAAACCCTAACACCAAGATGTATGTTTAAACCCTAAATCTAACACCAAGATGTATGTTTAAACTCTAACTCTAACACCAAGATGTATGTTTAAACCCTAAATCTAACACCAAGATGTATGTTTAAACTCTAACTCTAACACCAAGATGTATGTTTAAACCCTAAATCTAACACCAAGATGTATGTTTAAACCCTAAATCTAACACCAAGATGTATGTTTAAACTCTAACTCTAACACCAAGATGTATGTTTAAACCCTAAATCTAACACCAAGATGTATGTTTAAACTCTAACTCTAACACCAAGATGTATGTTTAAACCCTAAATCTAACACCAAGATGTATGTTTAAACCCTAAATCTAACACCAAGATGTATGTTTAAACCCTAACTCTAACACCAAGATGTATGTTTAAACCCTAACTCTAACACCAAGATGTATGTTTAAACCCTAAATCTAACACCAAGATGTATGTTTAAACTCTAACTCTAACACCAAGATGTATGTTTAAACCCTAACTCTAACACCAATATGTATGTTTAAACTCTAACACCAAGATGTATGTTAAACCCTAAATCTAACACCAAGATGTATGTTTAAACTCTAAATCTAACACCAAGATGTATGTTTAAACTCTAAATCTAACACCAATATGTATGTTTAAACTCTAACACCAAGATGTATGTTTAAACCCTAACTCTAACAACAAGATGTATGTTTAAACCCTAACTCTAACACCAAGATGTATGTTTAAACCCTAAATCTAACACCAAGATGTATGTTTAAACCCTAACTCTAACACCAAGATGTATGTTTAAACATCAACACCAAGATGTATGTTTAAACCCTAAATCTAACACCAAGATGTATGTTTAAACTCTAAATCTAACACCAAGATGTATGTTTAAACCCTAACTCTAACACCAAGATGTATGTTTAAACCCTAACTCTAACACCAAGATGTATGTTTAAACCCTAACTCTGACACCAAGATGTATGTTTAAACCCTAACACCAAGATGTATGTTTAAACCCTAACTCTGACACCAAGATGTATGTTTAAACCCTAACTCTAACACCAAGATGTATGTTTAAACCCCAAATCTAACACCAAGATGTATGTTTAAACCCTAAATCTAACACCAAGATGTATGTTTAAACCCTAACTCTGACACCAAGGTGTATGTTTAAACTCGAACACCAAGATGTATGTTTAAACCCTAAATCTAACACCAAGATGTATGTTTAGACTCTAAATCTAACACCAAGATGTATGTTTAAACCCTAACTCTAACACCAAGATGTATGTTTAAACCCTAAAATCAAGATGTATGTTTAAACCCTAACTCTGACACCAAGATGTATGTTTAAACCCTAACACCAAGATGTATGTTTAAACCCTAACTCTGACACCAAGATGTATGTTTAAACCCTAATTCTAACACCAAGATGTATGTTAAAACCCTAACTCTAACACCAAGATGTATGTTTAATCCCTAACTCTAACACCAAGATGTATGTTTAAACCCTAACTCTGACACCAAGATGTATGTTTAAACCCTAACACCAAGATGTATGTTTAAACCCTAACTCTGACACCAAGATGTATGTTTAAACCCTAACTCTAACACCAAGATGTATGTTTAAACCCCAAATCTAACACCAAGATGTATGTTTAAACCCTAAATCTAACACCAAGATGTATGTTTAAACCCTAACTCTGACACCAAGATGTATGTTTAAACTCGAACACCAAGATGTATGTTTAAACCCTAAATCTAACACCAAGATGTATGTTTAAACTCTAAATCTAACACCAAGATGTATGTTTAAACCCTAACTCTAACACCAAGATGTATGTTTAAACCCTAAAATCAAGATGTATGTTTAAACCCTATCTCTGACACCAAGATGTATGTTTAAACCCTAACACCAAGATGTATGTTTAAACCCTAACTCTGACACCAAGATGTATGTTTAAACCCTAAATCTAACACCAAGAAGTATGTTTAAACCCTAACTCTAACACCAAGATGTATGTTTAATCCCTAACTCTAACACCAAGATGTATGTTTAAACCCTAAATCTAACACCAAGATGTATGTTTAAACCCTAACTCTGACACCAAGATGTATGTTTAAACTCTAAAACCAAGATGTATGTTAAACCTTAAATCTAACACCAATATGTATGTTTAAACTCTAAATCTAACACCAAGATGTATGTTTAAACCCTAACTCTAACACCAAGATGTATGTTTAAACCCTAACTCTAACACCAAGATGTATGTTTAAACTCTAAATCTAACACCAAGATGTATGTTTAAACTCTAACACCAAGATGTATGTTTAAACCCTAACTCTAACACCAAGATGTAGGTTTAAACCCTAACTCTAACACCAAGATGTATGTTTAAACCCTAACTCTAACACCAAGATGTATGTTTAAACTCTAAATCTAACACCAAGATGTATGTTTAAACCCTAACTCTAACACCAAGATGTATGTTTAAACCCTAACTCTAACACCAAGATGTATGTTTAAACCCTAAAATCAAGATGTATGTTTAAACCCTAACTCTGACACCAAGATGTATGTTTAAACCCTAACAGCAAGATGTATGTTTAAACCCTAACACCAAGATGTATGTGTAAACCCTAACTCTAACACCAAGATGCATGTTTAAACCCTAACACCAAGATGTATGTGTAAACCCTAACTCTAACACCAAGATGCATGTTTAAACCCTAACACCAAGATGTATGTGTAAACCCTAACTCTAACACCAAGATGTATGTTTAAACCCTAACACCAAGATGTATGTGTAAACCCTAACTCTAACACCAAGATGTATGTTTAAACCCTAATTCTAACACCAAGATGTATGTTTAAACCCTAACTCTAACACCAATATGTATGTTTAAACTCTAACACCAAGATGTATGTGTAAACCCTAACGCTAACACCAAGATGTATGTGTAAACCCTAACTCTAACACCAATATGTATGTTTAAACTCTAACACCAAGATGTATGTGTAAACCCTAATTCTAACACCAAGATGTATGTTTAAACCCTAACACCAAGATGTATGTTTAAACCCTAAATCTAACACCAAGATGTATGTTTAAACTCTAACTCTAACACCAAGATGTATGTTTAAACCCTAACTCTAACACCAATATGTATGTTTAAACTCTAACACCAAGATGTATGTTTAAACCCTAACACCAAGATGTATGTTTAAACTGTAAATCTAACACCAAGATGTATGTTTAAACTCTAAATCTAACACCAAGATGTATGTTTAAACTCTAACACCAAGATGTATGTTTAAACCCTAACTCTAACACCAAGATGTATGTTTAAACCCTAACTCTAACACCAAGATGTATGTTTAAACCCTAACTCTAACACCAAGATGTATGTTTAAACCCTAAATCTAACACCAAGATGTATGTTTAAACTCTAAATCTAACACCAAGATGTATGTTTAAACCCTAACTCTAACACCAAGATGTATGTTTAAACCCTAACTCTAACACCAAGATGTATGTTTAAACTCTAAATCTAACACCAAGATGTATGTTTAAACCCTAACTCTAACACCAAGATGTATGTTTAAACCCTAAAATCAAGATGTATGTTTAAACCCTAACTCTGACACCAAGATGTATGTTTAAACCCTAACTCTAACACCAAGATGTATGTTTAAACTCTAACACCAAGATGTATGTTTAAACTCTAACACCAAGATGTATGTTTAAACCCTAACTCTAACACCAAGATGTATGCTTAAACCCTAACACCAATATGTATGTTTAAACCCTAACTCTAACACCAAGATGTATGTTTAAACCCTAACTCTAACACCAAGATGTATGTTTAAACTCTAAATCTAACACCAAGATGTATGTTTAAACCCTAACTCTGACACCAAGATGTATGTTTAAACCCTAATTCTGACACCAAGATGTATGTTTAAACCCTAACTCTGACACCAAGATGTATGTTTAAACTCTAAATCTAACACCAAGATGTATGTTTAAACTCGAACACCAAGATGTATGTTTAAACTCTAAATCTAACACCAAGATGTATGTTTAAACCCTAACTCTAACACCAAGATGTATGTTTAAACCCTAAAATCAAGATGTATGTTTAAACCCTAACACCAAGATGTATGTTTAAACCCTAACACCAAGATGTATGTGTAAACCCTAAATCTAACACCAATATGTATGTTTAAACTCTAACACCAAGATGTATGTTTAAACCCTAATTCTAACACCAAGATGTATGTTTAAACCCTAACACCAAGATGTATGTGTAAACCCTAACGCTAACACCAAGATGTATGTGTAAACCCTAACTCTAACACCAATATGTATGTTTAAACTCTAACACCAAGATGTATGTGTAAACCCTAACTCTAACATCAAGATGTATGTTTAAACTCTAACACCAAAATTGTATGTGTAAACCCTAACGCTAACACCAAGATGTATGTTTAAACTCTAACACCAAGATGTATGTTTAAACCCTAAATCTAACACCAAGATGTATGTTTAAACTCTAACTCTAACACCAAGATGTATGTTTAAACCCTAACTCTGACACCAAGATGTATGTTTAAACCCTAACTCTGACACCAAGATGTATGTTTAAACCCTAAATCTAACACCAAGATGTATATTTAAACCCTAACACCAAGATGTATGTTTAAACCCTAACTCTAACACCAAGATGTATGTTTAAACCCTAAATCTAACACCAAGATGTATGTTTAAACCCTAACTCTAACACCAAGATGTATGTTTAAACCCTAAATCTAACACCAAGATGTATGTTTAAACCCTAACACCAAGATGTATGTTTAAACCCTAACTCTAACACCAAGATGTATGTTTAAACCCTAACTCTAACACCAAGATGTATGTTTAAACCCTAAATCTAACACCAAGATGTATGTTTAAACTCTAACACCAAGATGTATGTTTAAACTCTAACACCAAGATGTATGTTTAAACCCTAACTCTAACACCAAGATGTATGTTTAAACCCTAAATCTAACACCAAGATGTATGTTTAAACTCTAACACCAAGATGTATGTTTAAACTCTAACACCAAGATGTATGTTTAAACTCTAACACCAAGATGTATGTTTAAACCCTAACACCAAGATGTATGTTTAAACTCTAACCCTAACACCAAGATGTATGTTTAAACTCTAACTCTAACACCAAGATGTATGTTTAAACCCTAAAACCAAGATGTATGTTTAAACCCTAACTCTGACACCAAGATGTATGTTTAAACCCTAACTCTAACACCAAGATGTATGTGTAAAGTGCATACCCGCCTCGAGACACAACAAGCTTCACTTTGACTTTGTAGGATACGATGATACCCAGGATCTCCTTGTTGGCTCCCTCTCTTAACCTGTTGATGGGACAAAAAAAATAAATAAAAAAAATCACTGACTGACATCATCTGATTATTACCAAGCCCTTCATTCACCAGCTGGGATTGTGGAAACTGGTGGGATTGTGGAAGCTGGTGGGGTTGTGGAAACTGGTGGGATTTTGGAAGCTGGTGGGATTGTGGAAGATAATGGGATTGTGGAAGCTGGTGCGGTTGTGGTAGCTGGTGGGATTGTGGAAGATGATGGGATTGTGGAAGCTGGTGGGATTGTGGAAGATGATGGGATTGTGGAAGCTGGTGGGATTGTGGAAGCTGGTGGGATTGTGGAAACTGGTGGGATTGTGGAAACTGGTGGGATTGTGGAAGATGATGGGATTGTGGAAGCTGGGTGGATTGTGGAAGCTGGTGGGATTGTGGAAGCTGGTGGGATTGTGGAAGATGATGGGATTGTGGAAACTGGTGGGATTGTGGAAGCTGGTGGAATTGTGGAAACTGATGGGATTGTGGAAGATGATGGGATTGTGGAAGCTGGTGGGGTTGTGGAAGCTGGTGGGATTGTGGAAGATGATGGGATTGTGGAAGCTGGTGGGATTGTGGAAGATGATGGGATTGTGGACGCTGGTGGGATTGTGGAAGCTGGTGGGATTGTGGAAACTGGTGGGATTGTGGAAGCTGGTGGGATTGTGGAAACTGGTGGGATTGTGGAAGATGATGGGATTGTGGAAGCTGGGGGGATTGTGGAAGCTGGTGGGATTGTGGAAGCTGGTGGGATTGTGGAAACTGGTGGGATTGTGGAAGATGATGGGATTGTGGAAACTGGTGGGATTGTGGAAGCTGGTGGGATTGTGGAAACTGGTGGGATTTTGGAAGCTGGTGGGATTTTGGAAGCTGGTGGGATTGTGGAAATTTGTTGGATTGTGGAAACTGGTGGGATTGTGGAAACTGGTGGGATTGTTGGTGGGATTGTAGAAGCTGGTGGGATTGTTGGTGGGATTGTAGAAGCTGGTGGGATTGTTGGTGAGATTGTGGAAACTGGTGGGATTGTCGGTGGGATTGTGGAAACTGGTGGGATTGTTGGTGGGATTGTAGAAGCTGGTGGGATTGTTGGTGGGATTGTGGAAACTGGTGGGATTGTCGGTGAGATTGTGGAAACTGGTGGGATTGTTGGTGGGATTGTAGAAGCTGGTGGAATTGTTGGTGGGATTGTGGAAACTTGTGGGATTGTCGATGGGATTGTGGAAACTGGTGGGATTGTGGAAACTGGTGGGATTGTCGGTGGGATTGTAGAAGCTGGTGGGATTGTTGGTGGGATTGTAGAAGCTGATGGGATTGTTGGTGGGATTGTGGAAACTGGTGGGATTGTCGGGGGATTGTGGAAACTGGTGGGATTGTTGGTGGGATTGTAGAAGCTGGTGGGATTGTGGAAACTGGTGGGATTGTTGGTGGGATTGTAGAAACTGGTGGGATTGTCGGTGGGATTGTGGAAACTGGTGGGATTGTCAGTGGGATTGTGGAAACTGGTGGGATTGTGGAAACTGGTGGGATTGTCGGTGGGATTGTGGAAACTGGTGGGATTGTTGGTGGGATTGTAGAAGCTGGTGGGATTGTCGGTGGGATTGTGGAAACTGGTGGGATTGTCGGTGGGATTGTGGAAGCTGGTGGGATAGTTGGTGGGATTGTGGAAGCTGGTGGGATTGTGGAAACTGGTGGGAAAGTGGAAGCTGGTGGGATTGTTGGTGGGATTGTGGAAACTGGTGGGATAGTCGGTGGGATTGTGGAAGCTGGTGGGATAGTTGGTGGGATTGTGGAAGCTGGTGGGATAGTTGGTGGGATTGTAGAAAGTGGTGGGATAGTCGGTGGGATTGTGGAAGCTGGTGGGATAGTTGGTGGGATTGTGGAAGCTGGTGGGATTGTGGAAACTGGTGGGATTGTGGAAACTGGTGGGATTGTGGAAACTGGTGGGATTGTTGGTGGGATTGTGGAAACTGTTGGGATTGTCGGTGGGATTGTGGAAACTGGTGGGATTGTTGGTGGGATTGTGGAAACTGGTGGGATTGTCGGTGGGATTGTGGAAACTGGTGGGATTGTTGAAGCTGGTGGGATTGTTGGTGGGATTGTGGAAGCTGGTGGGATAGTTGGTGGGATTGTGGAAGCTGGTGGGATAGTTGGTGGGATTGTGGAAGCTGGTGGGATTGTGGAAACTGGTGGGATTGTGGAAACTGGTGGGATAGTCGGTGGGATTGTGGAAGCTGGTGGGATTGCGGAAATTGGTGGGATAGTCGGTGGAATTGTGGAAGCTGGTGGGATTGTGGAAGCTGGTGGGATTGTGGAAACTGGTGGGATTGTGGAAACTGGTGGGAATGTTGGTGGGATTGTGGAAGCTGGTGGGATTGTGGAAACTGGGGGGATAGTTGGTGGGATTGTGGAAACTGGTGGGAATGTTGGTGGGATTGTGGAAACTGGTGGGAATGTTGGTGGGATTGTGGAAGCTGGTGGGATTGTTGGTGGGATTGTGGAAACTGGTGGGATTGTCGGTGGGATTGTGGAAGCTGGTGGTATTGTGGAAACTGGTGGGATAGTTGGTGGGATTGTGGAAACTGGTGGGATAGTCGGTGTGATTGTGGAAGCTGGTGTGGTTGTTGTATATAGATATGAACTGTGTAATAGGAAAAAATATCGCACGACAACATCAAGACAATAATAGGGTCAATACACAATATGTCTGAAGACAGCGAGCCTAACTTCAGCTTTTATTCCTGCACAGTGTGGGAAACCTTAACATGACATAGCAGAGCATAGCATAGAATAGTATAGCATAGCATAGAATAGACAGTGTCAGACAGTGTCACCAACAAAGAACCCCCACACCATCACACCTCCTCCACCATGCTTCACGGTGGGAACCACACATGCGGAGATCATCCGTTCACCTGCTCTGCGTCTCACAAAGACAAATCTCAAATTTGGACTCATCAGACCAAAGGACAGATTTCCACAAGTCTAATGTCCATTGCTCGTGTTTCTTGGCCAAAGCAAGTCTCTTCTTCTTCTTATTGGTGTCCTTAGTAGTGGTTTCTTTGCAGCAATTCGACCATGAAGGCCTGATTCACACAGTCTCCTCTGAACAATTGATGTTGAGATGTCTCTGTTACTTGAACTCTGAAGCATTTATTTGCGCTGCAATCTGATGTGCAGTTAACTCTAATGAACTTATCCTCTGCAACAGCGGTAACTCTGGGTCTTCCTTTCCTGTGGTGGTCCTCATGAGAGCCAGTTTCATCATAGCACTTGATGGTTTTTGCGACTACACTTGAAGAAACTTTCAAAGTTCTTGAACTTTTCCAGATTGACTGACCTTCATGTCTTAAAGTAATGATGGACTGTCGTTTCTCTTTGCTTATTTGAGCTGTTCTTGCCATAATATGAGGTTGGGTTTTTACCAAATACGGCTTCTCTTCTGTATACCACCCCTACTGATTGGCTCAAACGCATTAAGAAGGAAAGTTAACAAATTCACTTTTAACAAGGCACACCTGTTAATTGAAATGCATTCCAGGTGACTACCTCATGAAGCTGGTTGAGAGAATGCCAAGGGTGTGCAGAGCTGTCATCAAGGCAAAGGATGGCTACTTTGAAGAATCTCAAATATAAAATATACATTGATGGTTTTACGTCTTATTATGTCTTATTTATGTCTTATTTCATAGTTTGGATATCTTCACTATTATTCTACAATGTACAAAATAGTAAAAATAAAGAAAAATCCTTGAGTGAGTAGGTCTGTCCAAACTTTTGACTGGCACTGTATTATAGTATAGCTTAGTATAACAGCGTAGTATAGTACAGCATAGTATATAATAGTATAGCATAGTATAACAGTTTATTATAGTATAGCATAGTATAACAGTGTAGTATAGTACAGCATAGTATATTATAGTATAGCATAGTATACAATAGCGCAGTATAGTACAGCATAGTATATTATAGTATAGCATAGTATACAATAGTATAGTATGGTATACCTGCGTAGTATAGTACAGCATAGTATATAATATTATAGCGTAGTATACACTAGTATAGCATAGTATAGTATAGTATAACAGCGTAGTATAGTACAGCATAGTATATAATAGTATAGCATAGTATAACAGTGTAGTATAGTATAGCAGGATAGTATAATATAACAGTGTAGTATAGTAACGTATAGTACATGATAGTATAGAATAGAATACTGAAACATAGTATAGAATTGTACAGCATAGTATAGAATAATATAACATAGAAAAGTACAACGTAGTATAGAATACTATGACATAGTATAGAATAGTAGAACATAGTATAGAATAATATAACATAGTATAGAATAGTACAACATAGTATATAATAATATAACATAGTATAGAATAATATAACATAGAATAGTACAAAGTAGTATAGAATACTATGACATAGTATAGAATAGTAGAACATAGTATAGAATAATATAACATAGTATAGAATAGTATAACATCGTATAGAATAATATAACATAGAATAGAATAGTACAACATAGTATAGAATAATATAACATAGTATAGAATAATATAACATAGTATAGAATAATATAACATAGTATAGAATAATATAACATAGTATAGAATAGTAGAACATAGTATAGAATAGTAGAACACAGTATAGAATTGTATAGTATAATAGAGTATAGTATGGTATAACATAGTATAGAACAGTATAGCATGGTAGAGTATAACATAGGGTGGAATAGAATAGTATAGCATAGTATACAATAGTATAACATAGTATAGTATGTTATAGTATTGTATAAAAAAGTTAACATGGAATAGTATAGGTTAGTATATGACATAGTGTAGTATAACATAGTATAGAATAGTATAATATAACATAGTATAGAATAGAATAACATAGTATAACATAGTATAGTACAACACAGTATAGAATAGTATATTATAAGATTGCATAGAATAGTATGACATATTATAGTATAGCATAGTATAACATAGTATGGTATAGTATAACCATAGTTTAGAATATTATAGTATAGTATAACATAGTATGATATAGTATAACATAGTTTAGAATATTATAGTATAGCATAACATAGTATAGTATAACATAGTTTAGAATATTATAGTATAACATAGTATATATAGTATAACATAGTTTAGAATATTATAGTACAGTATAACATAGTTTAGAATATTATAGTATAGCATAGTATAACATAGTATGGTATAGTATAACATAGTTTAGAATATTATAGTACAGTATTGTATAACATAGTATAGTTTAACATAGTATAGTATAACACCGTTTAGAATATTATAGTATAGTATAACATAGTTTAGAATATTATAGTATAGCATAGTATAACATAGTATGGTATAGTATAACATAGTTTAAAATATTATAGTATAACATAGTATAGTATAGCATAGTTTAGAATATTATAGTATAGTATCGCATAGTATAACATAGTTTAGAATATTATAGTATAGCATAGTATAAAATAGTATAGAATATTATAGTACAGTATTGTATAACATACTATAGTTTAACATAATATAGCATAACACAGTTTAGAATATTATAGTATAACATAGTATAACATAGTATGGTATAGTATAACATAGTTTAAAATATTATAGTATAACATAGTATAGTATAACACAGTATAGAATATTATAGTACAGTATTGTATAACATAGTATAGTTTAACATAATATAGCATAACACAGTTTACAATATTAGAGTATAACATAGTGTAGTATAGCATATTATAGTATAGTTTAACACAGTTTAGAATATTATATTATAGTATAGCATAGTGTAGTTTAACATAGTGTATAGTATAGTATAACACAGTTTAGAATATTATATTATAGTATAACATAGTTTATAATTTTATAGTATAGTATAGCATAGTTTAGAATATTATAGTATAGCATAACATTACATAGTATAACATAGTATAGTATAGTATAGCATAGTATATTATAGCAGAGCACAGCATTGTATAAAATAGCTTAACATATTGTACTCACAATGTACTAGAAGCCAGGTTTGTGTCCTCGTGTTTCAGTTTGCCGTCCAATGCCAGACCACGTTTCTCTCGGTTGTTGTTGAGGAAAGGGGTGAGGGTGTAGACTTTACAAAACGTTGAACTCGGAGCCACCACGTCACTGCGACAACGATAATCAATAACACCAGATCAGTTACACGTACGATGGTTCTTATCTGTCATCATGACTAACGCTTGGCCTGCTTTTTAATTGATTTATAGTCTCAATTTGTGTTTAGTTAGTTATTGATTAGTTATTGATTAGTTATTGAAGACTGGACTGGCCTACATGTCAGATTAGTTATTGATTAGTTATTGATTAGTTATTGAAGACTGGACTGGCCTACATGTCAGATTAGTTATTGAAGACAGGACTGGCCTACATGTCAGATTAGTTATTGATTAGTTATTGATTAGTTATTGAAGACAGGACTGGCCTACATGTCAGATTAGTTATTGAAGACAGGACTGGCCTACATGTCAGATTAGTTATTGATTAGTTATTGATTAGTTATTTAAGACAGGACTGGCCTACATGTCAGATTAGTTATTGAAGACAGGACTGGCCTACATGTCAGATTAGTTATTGATTAGTTATTGATTAGTTATTGAAGACTGGACTGGCCTACATGTCAGATTAGTTATTGATTAGTTATTGAAGACTGGACTGGCTGACATGTCAGATTAGTTATTGAAGACTGGACTGGCCTACATGTCAGATTAGATATTGAAGACAGGTCTGGCCTACATGTCAGATTAGTTATTGATTAGTTATTGATTAGTTATTGAAGACTGGACTGGCTGACATGTCAGATTAGTTATTGAAGACTGGACTGGCCTACATCTCAGATTAGTTATTGAAGACAGGACTGGCCTACATGTCAGATTAGTTATTGATTAGTTATTGAAGACTGGACTGGCCTACATGTCAGATTAGTTATTGAAGACTGGACTGGCCTACATGTCAGATTAGTTATTGAAGACTGGACTGGCCTACATGTCAGATTAGTTATTGATTAGTTATTGAAGACTGGACTGGCCTACATGTCAGATTAGTTATTGAAGACTGGACTGATCTACATGTCAGATTAGTTATTGAAGACTGGACTGGCCTACATGTCAGATTAGTTATTGAAGACTGGACTGGTCTACATGTCAGATTAGTTATTGAAGACAGGACTGGCCTACATGTCAGATTAGTTATTGATTAGTTATTGAAGACTGGACTGGCCTACATGTCAGATTAGTTATTGAAGACTGGACTGGCCTACATGTCAGATTAGTTATTGAAGACAGGACTGGCCTACATGTCAGATTAGTTATTGAAGACTGGACTGGCCTACATGTCAGATTAGTTATTGAAGACTGGACTGGCCTACATGTCAGATTAGTTATTGAAGACAGGACTGGCTGTCATGTCAGATTTCTGTGTTGTAAAAAACGTAAAGAAACGTACTCTGTCTCCTCTGTTGCGACCGGGCATCTGTATTGTGCTGTGTTGAATAGACAGATGTCTGCATACTGACGCACTGTGAATAGAAATTACAATCGTTACAGATGTAGTATCTTAATTTGATCACTCTTTTGTTCCTGAGAATATTCCTTAGATGAGCTTCATGAATTCACTGAAAACCTACATTAACAGTATTGCACTTTTCAATGTAGCCTACTTTTGGCCAGCTAATAACATTAACCTCTTTGATCTCTAGGGGCGCTATTTCATTTTTGGATAAAAAACGTTCCCGTTTTAAGCGCGATATTTTGTCACGAAAAGATGCTCGACTATGCATATTCTTGACAGTTTTTGAAAGAAAACACTCTGAAGTTTCAGAATCTGCAAAGATATTGTCTGTAAGTGCCCCAGAACTCATTCTACAGGCGAAACCAAGATGATGCATCAACCAGGAAATGATCAGAATTTCTGAAGCTCTGTTTTCCATTGTCTCCTTATATGGCTGTGATTGCGCAAGGAATGAGCCTACACTTTCTGTCGTTCCCCCAAAGTGTTAGCAGCATTGTGACGTATTTGTAGGCATATCATTGGAAGATTGACCATAAGAGACTACATTTTCCAAGTGTCCGCCTGGTGTCCCTGCGTCGAAATTGGAGCGTAAAGCCAGGTGCAATTATTTTTCCATTTGAGAGCAAGGAGAAACCAGGCTTCCACGAAGGATATATCATTGAAGAGATATGTGGAAAAACACCTTGAGGATTGATTCTAAACCACGTTTGCCATGTTTCAGTCGATATTATGGAGTTAATTTGGAAAAAAGTTCGCGTTTTGAGGGCTGAATTTTCGTTTTTTTTTTTTTTTTTTTTTTTTTTTTTTTGGTAGCCAAATGTGATGTACAAAACGGAGCTATTTCTAATACACAAAGAATCTTTTTGGAAAAACGGAGCATCTGCTATCTAACTGAGAGTCTCCTCATTGAAAACATCAGAAGTTCTTCAAAGGTAAGTTATTTTATTTGAAGGCTTTACTTGTTTTTGTGATAGTTGCCTGCTAAATGCTAACGCTAATGCTAACGCTAATGCTAACGCTAAATGCTACGCTAGCTAGCTACTGTTACACAAATGATTGTTTTCCTATGGTTGAAAAGCATATTTTGAAAATCTGAGATGACAGTGTTGTTAACAAAAGGCTAAGCTTGAGAGCTAGCATATTTATTTAATTTCATTTGCGATTTTCATGAATAGTTAACGTTGCGTTATGGTAATGAGCTTAGGTCTATAAATAGAATCCCGGATCCGGGTTTGGTCGTCGCAACAGGTTAACCACCGTCCAAATAACATTATGGACTAAACGTTCAAATCCTGTTGCTGCAGGATATTTTTTGTTGTTGCCGTGACAATATAGGTCAAAGATCCTACATCTGTAGAACGCATCAACGTTCTGAAAGAAACACACAGGACTACCAGTAATTTGATACTGAAGTGTATGTTGCAGTCACCTGAAATCTTCATTTTCTTCACCGTCTTGTTGGTGTTGTTTGTGACGTGAACGTTGACACTGATAGGCTCCCCGTGGTAGTAGATCTGGAAGGAAAGATGCAAAAGATATTACTGTACCCCCCCAAACAAACACCCTCCTCCCCCCAGAAAAACAGTAGACCTAGTAACATAATGTGGATTAACACTGTATAATGGAGAGTAATGTAGTATAATGGAGAGTAATGTAGTATAATGGAGAGTAATGTAGTATAATGGAGAGTAATGTAGTATGATGTAGTATGATGTAGAGGAATGTAGTAAAAATGTAGAGTAATGCAGTATAATGTAGAGTAATGTGGTATAATGGGGAGTAATGTAGTATGATGTAGGATGATGTGGAGTAATGTAATGTAGAGTAATGTAGTGTAATGGAGAGTAATGTAGTATTATGCGGTATAATGCAGTATGAAGTAGAGCAATGCAGTATAATGTAGAGTAATTTGGCATAATGTAGGGTCATGTATATTGGGAGTAGTATAATGTAGTATAATGTAGTATGATGTAGAGTAATGTAGTATAATGTGGAGTAATGAAGTATAATGTAGAGTAATGTAGTATAATGTAGTATGATGTAGAGTGATGTAGTATAATGTAGTATAATGTAGAGTAATGTAGTATAATGTAGAGTATAATGTAGAGTAATGTAGTATCATATAGTATGATGTAGAGTGATGTAGTATAATGTAGTATAATGTAGAGTAATGTAGTATAATGTAGAGTAATGTAGTATAATGTAGAGTAATGTAGTATAATGTAGAGTCATTTGGCATAATGTAGAGTAATGTAGTATAATGTAGGGTAATGTATAATGGGGAGTAATGTAGTATAATGTAGTATGATGTAGAGTAATGTAGTATAATTAGAGCAATGTGGCATGAAGTAGAGTAATGTAGTATAATGTAGTATGATGAGAGCAATGTAGTATAATGTAGTATGATGTAGAGTAATGTAGTATAATGGAGAGTAATGTAGTATAATGTAGAGTAATGTAGTATAATGTAGTATGATGAGAGCAATGTAGTATAATATAGTATGATGTAGAGTGATGTAGTATAATGTAGAGTGATGTAGTATAATGTAGAGTAATGTAGTATAATGTAGAGTAATGTAGTATAATGTAGTATGATGTAGAGCAGTGGTTCCCAAACTTTTTATAGTCCTGTACCCCTTCAAACATTCAACCTCCAGCTGTACCCCCTCTAGCACCAGGGTCAGCGCACTCTCAAATGTTGTTTTTTGTCATCATTTTAAGCCTGCCACACACACACTATATGATAAATTCATTAACCTTTTGTGACTAGGGGGCAGTATTTTCATTTTTGGAAAAATAACGTTCCCGTAGTAAACGGGATATTTTGTCAGGACAAGATGCTAGAATATGCATATAATTGACAGCTTAGGATAGAAAACACTCTAAAGTTTCCAAAACTGTAAAAATATTGTCTGTGAGTATAACAGAACTGATATTGCAGGCGAAAGCCTGAGAAAAATCCAATCACACACTAAACGATACATTTATTAAACATAAGAATGTGTGTGAGTTTTTGTCACAACCCGGCTCGTGGGAAGTGACAAAGAGCTCTTATAGGACCAGGGCACAAATAATAATATAATAATAATCAGTAATTTCGCTCTCTATTTAACCACCTTACATATAAAACCTTATTTGTTCATCAGAAATGGTGAATAACTCACAACAGGTTCATGAGAAGGGTGTGCTTTAAAGGATGCACATAACTCTTTCAGAGCATGAAAGAGATAACGAATCCAGTTGTTTGTGTCATCTGCGTAATTGCGCACCCAACTCACTCAGGTGCTTCACTATATCACATTTGACATTGTCCGTAAGCTTGAGTTCATTTACACACAAAAAAAAATCATACAACGATGGAAAGACCTGTGTGTTGTCCTTGTTAATGAAGACAGAGAAGAGCTCCAACTTCTTAATCAGAGCCTCAATTTAGTCCCGCACATTGAATATAGTTGAGGAGAGTCCCTGTCATTCAGTTGAGAAAAAACATCACCCAGATTTGGCCAGGCGTGTGAGAAACCCGTCATCCTGCAAGCGGTCAGACAAGTGAAAATGATGGTCAGTAACGAAAACTTGAAGCTCGTCTCTCAATTTAAAACAACATGTCAATACTTTGCCCCTTGATAACCAGCGCACTTCTGTATGTTGTAAAAGCGTTACAAGGTCGCTGCCCGTATCATTATGCAGGAAATACACGAGAGTTCAGGGGCCTTTTGATTTAACAAAGTTAACCATTGTCACTGTAGTGTCCAAAACATCTTTCAAGTTTATTATTATTTGACCATGCGGGTCATTTATGAACAGTTGAACATCTTGGCCATGTTCTGTTATAATCTCCACCCGGCACAGCCAGAAGAGGACTGGCCACCCCACATGTGTTCTCTCTAATTCTCTCTTTCTCTCTTTCTTTCTCTCTCTCGGAGGACCTGAGCCCTAGGACCATGCCCCAGGACTACCTGACATGATGACTCCTTGCTGTCCCCAGTCCACCTGACCGTGCTGCTGCTCCAGTTTCAACTGTTCTGCCTTATTATTATTCGACCATGCTGGTCATTTATGAACAGTTGAACATCTTGGCCATGTTCTGTTATAATCTCCACCCGGCACAGCCAGAAGAGGACTGGCCACCCCACATGTGCTCTCTCTAATTCTCTCTTTCTCTCTTTCTTTCTCTCTCTCGGAGGACCTGAGCCCTAGGACCATGCCCCAGGACTACCTAACATGATGACTCCTTGCTGTCCCCAGTCCACCTGACCGTGCTGCTGCTCCAGTTTCAACTGTTTTGCCTTATTATTATTCGACCATGCTGGTCATTTATGAACAGTTGAACATCTTGGCCATGTTCTGTTATAATCTCCACCCGGCACAGACAGAACAGGACTGGCCACCCCACATAGCCTGGTTCCTCTCTAGGTTTCTTCCTAGGTTTTGGCCTTTCTAGGGAGTTTTTCCTAGCCACCGTGCTTCTACACCTGCATTGCTTGCTGTTTGGGGTTTTAGGCTGGGTTTCTGTACAGCACTTTGAGATATCAGCTGATGTACGAAGGGCTATATAAATACATTTGATTTGATTTGATTTGATGATTTGGAGCACCTTCAATGAAATGCTGTGAAAAAAGGGCCAACTCAGCTCCATCATTCACATTGAATCAGATGGCTCATTCTTCACAAAACCCACTGATATTGTGAACTACTTTAAATGATTTGGCAAATTGTCAAGATTAGCAAATTTAGACATGACATGCCAGCAACAAACGCTGACACTACACACTACACACATAAGGAAAGACGAGCGTTGTAATTCTGAATTCCGTAAAGTGAGTGTGGAAGAGGTGAAAAAAATTATTGTTGTCTATCAACAATGACAAGCCACCGGGTCTGACAACTTGGATGGAGAATTACTGAGGATAATAGCGGACGATATTGCCACTCCTATTTGCCATATCTTCAACTTAAGTCTACTAGAAAGTGTGTGCTCTCAGGCCTGTAGGGAAGCTAAAGTCATTATGCTACCTAAGAATAGTAAAGCCCCTTTTACTGGCTCAAACAGCCGACCAATCAGCCTGTTACCAACCCTTTGGAAAGTTTTGGAAAAAATTGTGTTTGACCAGAAACAATGTTATTTCACAGTAAACAAATTGACAAACAGACTTTCAGAACAGTTATAGGGAAGGACATTTAACAAGCACAACACTCACACAGTGACTAATGATTGGCTGAGAGAAATCGATAAAAAGATTGTGGAGGCTGTTTTGTTAGACTTCAGTGCGGCTTTTGATATTATTGATCATAGTCTGCTGCTGGAAAAACGTATGTGTTATGGCTGTACACCCTCTGCTATAATGTGGATAAAGAGTTACCTGTCTAACAAAACCCAGAGAGTGTTCTTTAATGGAAGCCTATCACATATAATCCAGTTAGAATCAGGAATTCCCCAGGGTAGCTGTCTAGGCCCCTTGCTTTTTAAAATGTGTACTAACGACATGCCACTGACTTTGAGTAAAGCCAGAGTTTCTATGTATGTGGTTGACTCAACACTATACACGTCAGCTACTACAGCTACTGAAATGACCGCAACACATAACAAAGGGCTGCGGTTAGTTTTAGAATGAGTGGCAAGGAATAAGTTAGTCCTAAATATTTTTATTTTTTTTACGAAAAAGCATTGAATTTGGGACAAATCCTTCACTAAACCCTAAACCTCAACTAAATCTTGTAATACATTATGTGGAAATTGAGCAAGTTGAGGAGACCAAACTGTTTAGAGTAACCCTGGATGGAATAACCCTGGATGGAGTAACCCTGGATGGAGTAACCCTGGATTGTAAACTGTCATGGTTAAAACATATTGATACAACAGTAACTAAGATGGGGAGAAGTCTGTCCATAATAAAGCGCTGCTCTACCTTCTTAACAGCACGATCAATATGGCAGGTCCTACAGGCTCTAGTTTTGTCACAGCTGGACTACTGTTAATTCGTGTGGTCAGGTGTCACAGACTTGGATGTACACAGAGAGCTAACATTAATAATATGCATGTCAATCTCTCCTGGCTCTAAAGGAGGACAGATTGACTTCATCACTACTTGTATTTGTGAGAGCCATGACTTCATGGAACTCTATTCCACATCAGGTAACTGATGCAGCAGTAGAATCAGATTTAAAAACAGATAAAAATACACCTCATGTAACAGGAGACTGTGAAGCAACACAAACATAGGTACAGACATGCATACACCCAATAACATACGCACTATACACACATGGACTTTGTGTTGTAGATGTGTGGTTGTGAAGTAGGGGCCTGAGGGCACACACGTAATGTGTTGTAAAATCTGTTATGAATGTATTGTAATGTTTTTAAAATGTAGAACTGCCTAAATTTTGCCCGACACCAGGAAGACTAGCTGCTGCCATGGCAGGAACTAATGGGGATCCATAATAAACCCCAGGAAGACTAGCTGCTGCCATGGCAGGAACTAATGGGGATTCATAATAAACCCCAGGAAGACTAGCTGCTGCCATGGCAGGAACTAATGGGGATCCATAATAAACCCCAGGAAGACTAGCTGCTGCCATGGCAGGAACTAATGGGGATCCATAATAAACCCCAGAAAGAGTAGCTGCTGCCTTGGTAGGAACTAATGGGGATCCATAATAAACCCCAGGAAGAGTAGCTGCTGCCTTGGCAGGAACTAACGGGGATCCATAATAAACCCCAGGAAGACTAGCTGCTGCCATGGCAGGAACTAATGGGGATCCATAATAAACCCCAGAAAGAGTGGCTGCTGCCTTGGCAGGAACTAATGGGGATCCATAATAAACCCCAGGAAGAGTAGCTGCTGCCATGGCAGGAACTAATGGGGATCCCTAATAAACCCCAGGAAGAGTAGCTGCTGCCTTGGCAGGAACTAATGGGGATTCATAATAAACCCCAGGAAGAGTAGCTGCTGCCTTGGCAGGAACTAACGGGGATCCATAATAAACCCCAGGAAGACTAGCTGCTGCCATGGCAGGAACTAATGGGGATCCATAATAAACCCCAGGAAGAGTAGCTGCTGCCATGGCAGGAACTAATGGGGATCCCTAATAAACCCCAGGAAGAGTAGCTGCTGCCTTGGCAGGAACTAATGGGGATTCATAATAAACCCCAGGAAGAGTAGCTGCTGCCTTGGCAGGAACTAACGGGGATCCATAATAAACCCCAGGAAGACTAGCTGCTGCCATGGCAGGAACTAACGGGGATCCATAATAAACCCCAGAAAGAGTAGCTGCTGCCATGGCAAAAACTAATGGGGATCCATAATAAACCCCAGAAAGAGTAGCTGCTGCCTTGGCAGGAACTAATGGGGATCCATAATAAACCCCAGGAAGACTAGCTGCTGCCATGGCAGGAACTAATGGGGATCCATAATAAACCCCAGGAAGAGTAGCTGCTGCCTTGACAGGAACTAATGGGGATCCATAATAAACCCCAGGAAGACTAGCTGCTGCCATGGCAGGAACTAATGGGGATCCATAATAAACCCCAGGAAGAGTAGCTGCTGCCTCGGCAGGAACTAATGGGGATCCATAATAAACCCCAGGAAGAGTAGCTGCTGCCTTGACAGGAACTAATGGGGATCCATAATAAACCCCAGGAAGACTAGCTGCTGCCTTGGCAGGAACTAATGGGGATCCATAATAAACCCCAAGAAGAGTAGCTGCTGCCTTGACAGGAACTAATGGGGATCCATAATAAACCACAGGAAGACTAGCTGCTGCCATGGCAGGAACTAATGGGGATCCATAATAAACCCCAGGAAGAGTAGCTGCTGCCTTGACAGGAACTAATGGGGATCCATAATAAACCCCAGGAAGAGTAGCTGCTGCCTTGGCAGGAACTAATGGGGATCCATAATAAACCCCAGGAAGAGTAGCTGCTGCCTTGGCAGGAACTAATGGGGATCCATAATAAACCCCAGGAAGAGTAGCTGCTGCCTTGGCAGGAACTAATGGGGATCCATAATAAACCCCAGGAAGAGTAGCTGCTGCCTTGACAGGAACTAATGGGGATCCATAATAAACCCCAGGAAGAGTAGCTGCTGCCTTGGCAGGAACTAATGGGGATCCATAATAAACCCCAGGAAGAGTAGCTGCTGCCTTGGCAGGAACTAATGGGGATCCATAATAAACCCCAGGAAGAGTAGCTGCTGCCTTGGCAGGAACTAATGGGGATCCATAATAAACCCCAGGAAGAGTAGCTGCTGCCTTGGCAGGAACTAATGGGGATCCATAATAAAAACAATACAAAAAGGTAGGGTAATGTAGTATAATGTGGAGAAATGTGGACTAACTTAGTATAATGTGAAGTAATGTAGTATAATGTACTGTAATGTACAGCAGAGGTAGTGTAATGTAGGGTAGTGTAGAGTAATGTAGAGCAGAGGTAGTGTAGTGTAATGTAGTATAATGTAGTGTAATGTAGGATAGTGTAGAGTAATGTAGAGTAATGTAGGATAGTGTAGAGTAATGTAGAGTAATGTATGATAGTGTAGTGTAATGTAGGATAGTGTAGAGTAATGTAGGGTAGTGTAGAGTAATGTAGTATAATGTAGTGTAATGTAGGGTAGAGGTAGTGTAATGTAGGGTAGTGTAGAGTAATG
The DNA here is from genome assembly GCF_045791955.1 of Oncorhynchus clarkii lewisi. NCBI lineage: Eukaryota > Metazoa > Chordata > Actinopteri > Salmoniformes > Salmonidae > Oncorhynchus > Oncorhynchus clarkii. The sequence goes on from NC_092170.1 coordinate 42,214,779, forward strand.
TAGAGCAGAGGTAGTGTAATGTAGGGTAGTGTAGAGTAATGTAGAGCAGAGGTAGTGTAGTGTAATGTAGTATAATGTAGTGTAATGTAGGATAGTGTAGAGTAATGTAGAGTAATGTAGGGTAGTGTAGAGTAATGTAGAGTAATGAAGAGTAATGTAGTATAATGTACTGTAATGTACAGCAGAGGTAGTGTAATGTAGAGTAATGTAGTATAATGTAGAGTAATGTAGTGTAGAGTAATGTAGTGTAGTGTAGAGTATTGTAGTGTAATGTAGGGTAGTGTAGAGTAATGTAGTATAATGTAGAGTAATGTAGTGTAGAGTAATGTAGTGTAGTGTAGAGTAATGTAGTATAATGTAGTGTAATGTAGTGTAGTGTAGAGTAATGTAGTGCAGTGTAGAGTAATGTAGTATAATGTAGTGTAATGTAGTGTAGTGTAGAGTATTGTAGTGTAATGTAGGGTAGTGTAGAGTAATGTAGTATAATGTAGTGTAATGTAGGGTAGTGTAGTGTAGTGTAGTGTAGAGTAATGTAGTATAATGTAGTGTAATGTAGGGTAGTGTAGAGTAATGTAGAGTAATGTAGTGTAGTGTAGAGTAGTGTAGAGTAATGTAGTATAATGTAGGGTAATGTAGAGTAATGTAGTGTAGTGTAGTGTAGAGTAATGTAGTATAATGTAGTGTAATGTAGGGTAGTGTAGAGTAATGTAGAGTAATGTAGTGTAGTGTAGGGTAATGTAGTGTAATGTAGAGTAATGTAGAGTAATGTAGTGTAGTGTAGTGTAGAGTAATGTAGTATAATGTAGTGTAATGTAGGGTAGTGTAGAGTAATGTAGTATAATGTAGTGTAATGTAGGGTAGTGTAGAGTAATGTAGAGTAATGTAGTGTAGTGTAGGGTAATGTAGTGTAATGTAGAGTAATGTAGTATAATGTGGGGTAATGTAGGGTAGTGTAGTATAATGTAGAGTAATGTAGTATAATGTAGTGTAATGTAGAGTAATGAAGAGTAATGTAGTATAATGTGGGGTAATGTAGGGTAGTGTAGTATAATGTAGAGTAATGTAGGGTAATGTAGTGTAATGTAGAGTAATGAAGAGTAATGCAACTTATTTTATTTGTATTTATTGAACCTTTATTTAACTCGGCAAGTCAGGTAAAACAAATTCTTATTTACAATGACGGCCTACCAGAGGGCAAAAGGCCTCCAGCGGGGACGGGGGACTGAGGTTAAAAATGTTTTAAAAAATAAATAAATATATATAGGACAAAACACACATCACGACACGTGAGAAAACACAACACTACATAAAGAGAGACCTAAGTCAACAACATAGCAAGGCAGCAACACATGACAACAACATGGTAGCAACACAACATGACCGCACAGCATGGTAGCAACACAACATGACAACAACATGGTAGCAACACAACATGACAACAACATGGTAGCAACACAACATGACAACAACATGGTAGCAACACAACATGACAACACAACATGGTAGCAACACAACATGACAACAACATGGTAGCAACACAACATGACAACAACATGGTAGCAACACAACATGACAACACAACATGGTAGCAACACAACATGACAACAACATGGTAGCAACACAACATGACAACAACATGGTAGCAACACAACATGACAACAACATGGTAGCAACACAACATGACAACAACATGGTAGCAACACAACATGACAACAACATAGCAAGGCAGCAAAACATGACAACACAATATGGTAGCAACACAACATGACAACAACATGGTAGCAACACAACATGACAACAACATGGTAGCAACACAACATGACAACAACATGGTAGCAACACAACATGACAACAACATAGCAAGGCAGCAAAACATGACAACACAACATGGTAGCAACACAACATGACAACAACATGGTAGCAACACAACATGACAACAACATGGTAGCAACACAACATGACAACAACATGGTAGCAACACAACATGACAACAACATGGTAGCAACACAACATGACAACAACATAGCAAGGCAGCAAAACATGACAACACAACATGGTAGCAACACAACATGACAACAACATTGTAGCAACACAACATGACAACAACATGGTAGCAACACAACATGACAACAACATGGTAGCAACACAACATGACAACAACATAGCAAGGCAGCAAAACATGACAACACAACATGGTAGTAACACAACATGACAACAACATGGTAGCAACACAACATGACAACAACATGGTAGCAACACAACATGACAACAACATGGTAGCAACACAACATGACAACAACATGGTAGCAACACAACATGACAACAACATGGTAGCAACACAACATGACAACAACATGGTAGCAACACAACATGACAACAACATGGTAGCAACACAACATGACAACAACATAGCAAGGCAGCAAAACATGACAACACAACATGGTAGCAACACAACATGACAACAACATGGTAGCAACACAACATGACAACACAACATGGTAGCAACACAACATGACAACAACATGGTAGCAACACAACATGACAACACAACATGGCAGCAGCACAAAACAGGATACAAACATGATTGGGCACAGACAACAGCACAAAGGGCTGGGACACAACTGTCAGTAAGTGTGACATTGAATGAGTGTTTGAATGAAGAGCGACCCAGGGATGTGTGTGCTTTGGGGACCTTTAACAGAATGTGACTGACAGAACGGGTGTTTTATGTGAAGGATGAGGGCTGCAGTAGATATCTCAGAGGCCTAAGAATGTAGAGTAATGTAGAGATGTCCTCTACCAGCAGAAAAAAACATGCCCATCACCTCTTTATCCAGTGAGGCCTCAAGGTGCAGTGGCTTGTCAGACATCAGGAACTGTCTGGTGGTCTCAGCCATGGGCTGGGGGCCGGGCTTCTCTGGGGCGTACTGGACCTTACGGATCACCAGGCGCACTGAGTTCCTGTTCAGAAACAAGGGTTAGGCGCACTGAGTTCCTGTTCAGAAACAAGGATCAGACGCACTGACTTCCTGTTCAGACACAAGGATTAGATGCACTGACTTCCTGTTCAGACACAAGGGTTAGATGCACTGACTTCCTGTTCAGACACAAGGGTTAGACGCACTGACTTCCTGTTCAGACACAAGGGTTAGATGCACTGACTTCCTGTTCAGACACAAGGGTTAGGGTTAGACACACTGATTTCCTGTTCAGACACAAGGGTTAGGGTTAGACACACTGACTTCCTGTTCAGACACAAGGGTTAGGGTTAGACACACTGACTTCCTGTTCAGACACAAGGGTTAGACGCACTGACTTCCTGTTCAGACACAAGGGTTAGGGTTAGACGCACTGACTTCCTGTTCAGACACAAGGGTTAGACACACTGACTTCCTGTTCAGACACAAGTGTTAGACACACTGACTTCCTGTTCAGACACAAGGGTTAGGGTTAGACACACTGCCTTCCTGTTCAGACACAAGGGTTAGGGTTAGACACACTGACTTCCTGTTCAGACACAAGGGTTAGTGTTAGACGCACTGACTTCCTGTTCAGACACAAGGGTTAGGGTTAGACACACTGACTTCCTGTTCAGACACAAGGGTTAGGGTTAGACACACTGACTTCCTGTTCAGAAACAAGGATCAGACGCACTGACTTCCTGTTCAGACACAAGGATTAGATGCACTGACTTCCTGTTCAGACACAAGGGTTAGATGCACTGACTTCCTGTTCAGACACAAGGGTTAGACGCACTGACTTCCTGTTCAGACACAAGGGTTAGATGCACTGACTTCCTGTTCAGACACAAGGGTTAGGGTTAGACACACTGATTTCCTGTTCAGACACAAGGGTTAGGGTTAGACACACTGACTTCCTGTTCAGACACAAGGGTTAGGGTTAGACACACTGACTTCCTGTTCAGACACAAGGGTTAGACGCACTGACTTCCTGTTCAGACACAAGGGTTAGGGTTAGACGCACTGACTTCCTGTTCAGACACAAGGGTTAGACACACTGACTTCCTGTTCAGACACAAGTGTTAGACACACTGACTTCCTGTTCAGACACAAGGGTTAGGGTTAGACACACTGCCTTCCTGTTCAGACACAAGGGTTAGGGTTAGACACACTGACTTCCTGTTCAGACACAAGGGTTAGTGTTAGACGCACTGACTTCCTGTTCAGACACAAGGGTTAGGGTTAGACACACTGACTTCCTGTTCAGACACAAGGGTTAGGGTTAGACACACTGACTTCCTGTTCAGACACAAGGGTTAAGGTTAGACACACTGACTTCCTGTTCAGACACAAGGGTTAGACACACTGACTTCCTGTTCAGACACAAGGGTTAGACACACTGAGTTATTAGGCAGCAATGCAATACTATAGAGCAATATGAGTAATAATAATAATAATATCTATATTATATATACCATTTTGCCGATGCAGTCATTGTGGTGTGGAATGACTCCATTTACCCTGCTGGTGCTCACAGGACCTCCCCACCCAATCAAGTCTGAACTTCAATGGTGTGAAATTAAGATCTCTGAGACCTTCTGGACTGATTCAAAAAGTAGTTTTCCCAAAACATCCCTCCATAATTCGAACTACATTTAATAATAATGTACGTATGGGGCGGCAGGGTAGCCTAGTGGTTAGAGCGTTGGACTAGTAACCGGAAGGTTGCAAGTTCAAACCTGAACAAGGCAGTTGTTCCTAGGCCGTCATTGAAAATAAGAACTTGTTCTTAACTGTCTTGCCTAGTTAAATAAAGGTTAAATAAAAATGATATGCTTAACATTTTGTATAATTATTAAATTATTTTTTACCTTTTATGTATTTTGTCCTGGACGTTCTCTGAGCAGAACACTTTGACTTCAAAGTCAACTCCACAGGCCTTCAGAGACAAAATATAAAAACAGGATTTCGCTTTAAAGTTGGATTATTTTTCTGCTTAAATGCCATTATGCATTGTTATATAACTGTTACAGTACCAGATAAAAGATTTAGATCACCTACTCATTCCAGGGTTTTTCTTTATTTCTTTGTTTACTATTTTCTACTTTGTAGAATAATAGTGAAGACATCAAAACTATGAAATAACACATATGGAATCATGTAGTAACCATTAAAAAAAAGTGTTAAACAAATCAATATATATTTTATATTTGAGATTCTTCAAAGTAGCCACCCTTTGCCTTGATGACAGCTTTGCACACTCTTGGCATTCTGTCAACCAGCTTCATGAGGTAGTCACCTGGAATGCATTTCAATTAACAGGTGTGCCTTGTTAAAAGTTAATTTGTGGAATTTCTTTCCTTCTTAATGCGTTTGAGCCAATCAGTTGTGTTGTGACAAGGTAGGGGTGGTATACAGAAGATAGCCCTATGTGGTCAAAGACCAAGTCCATATAATGGCAAGAACAGCTCAAATAAGCAAAGAGAAACGACAGTCCATCATTACATTAAGACATGAAGGTCAGTCAATACGGAAACTTTCAAGAACTTTCATGAGGACCGCCACAGGAAAGGAAGACCCAGAGGTACCTGTCTCTCATGAGGACTGCCACAGGAAAAGAAGACCCAGAGTTACCTGTCTCTAATGAGGACTGCCACAGTAAAGGAAGACCCAGAAACAGTACTTAGAATTCAAGACACACTTAACCAGCATAGCTACCACAGCATTCTGCAACGATACATCATCCCATCTGGTTTGTGCTTAGTGGGACTATCATTTGTTTTTCAACAGGACAATGGCCCAACACACCTTCAGTCTGTGTAAGGGCTATTTGACCAAGAATGAGAGTGATGGAGTTCTGCATCAGATGACCTGGTCTCCATAATTACCCGACCTCAACCCAATTGAGATGGTTTGGGATGAGTTGGAACGCAGAGTGAAGGAAAAGCAGCCGACAAGTGCTCAGCATATAGCTCAACTCCTTCAAGACTGTTGGAAAAGCATTCCAGGTGAAGCTGGTTGAGAGAATGCCAAAAGTGTGCAAAACTGTCATCAAGGGAAATTAGTGGCTACTATGAAGAATCTAAAATCTTAAATATATTTTGATTTGTTGAACACGTTTTTGGTTACTACATGATTCCGTAAAACCTTCAACCCAGTAGTGTAGATTTTGGCTGAACCCAAGAAGCACCTTCCCTGTGTCCTCTGGTCCAGGCTGCAGGGTAACTGAGCACGGTAAATTCAATGGAATCTGTCAACAGAAATATGAACATTTATTTCAAAATTAGTACAGCTGACAGGAGGTTTAAAATTAGGATGAGATCATTGACAGATACATTTTTATCTCATTATCTTATTTATCTTAGACTTATTTCCACTGTAGTCCCTAAAGTATACGGTACCAAAAAACATTACAACATAATACAATTCACATACGCCAAAAAACAAAAACAACAACACTAAACACAAAAAGAACAACAACAACAACTCCTAATAGAGATGGTCACAGTGGTGTTGAACATTACCTCGAAGGTGAAAGGGTGAGCGTGTTCCCCAAGCTTTTTGATCAGGCGTTCTTGAAGGCGAGTTAACCTCTTTTTGTCTTCGGGCACTGGAGGGAAGGCCTGAATGTTGGCCACGAAGAGGTCCTTTCGAAACGTCAAGCCCAGAACATCCAAGTCCTCACGTCCATAACGGAAGGCGCATGTCAACGTCACAAACACTGAGGAGAGAAGAAAAGAGTGAAAGATCGTTATAAAACTGAGTGGTTCGAGTCCTGAATGCTGATTGGCTGCCAGCCGTGGTATATCAGACCGATATATCAACAAGGCACCTCGAGGGTTTGTTTAATTATACCTTTTAGAAATGCAATATATTGCTGAAACCACAACCCGTCTAATGATGTCATGATAAGCAGACTAATGACATCATGAGGATCAGGCTAAGGAGGTCATGATGACCACTAATGATGTCATGATAAGCAGACTAATGACATCATGAGGATCAGGCTAAGGAGGTCATGATGACCACTAATGATGTCATGACAAGTAGTTTTGTTCACTGGTGGATTTAAGCTTAATTTCAAGCTGCCATTAGAACACTAGACACTCTCTTTTCACAGTAGACATTCTCTTTTCACAGTAGACATTCTCTTTTCACAGTAGACATTCTCTTTTCACAGTAGACATTCTCTTTTCACAGTAGACATTCTCTTTTCACAGCAGACATTCTCTTTTCACACTAGACATTCTCTTTTCACAGTAGACATTCTCTTTTCACAGTAGACATTCTCCTTTCACAGTAGACATTCTCTTTTCACAGTAGACATTCTCTTTTCACAGTAGACATTCTCTTTTCACAGTAGACATTCTCTTTTCACAGTAGACATTCTCTTTTCACAGTAGACATTCTCTTTTCACAGTAGACATTCTCTTTTCACAGTAGACATTCTCTTTTCACAGTAGACATTCTCTTTTCACAGTAGACATTCTCTTTTCACAGTAGACATTCTCCTTTCACAGTAGACATTCTCTTTTCACAGTAGACATTCTCTTTTCACAGTAGACATTCTCTTTTCACAGTAGACATTCTCTTTTCACAGTAGACATTCTCTTTTCACAGTAGACATTCTCTTTTCACAGTAGACATTCTCTTTTCACAGTAGACATTCTCTTTTCACAGTAGACATTCTCTTTTCACAGTAGACATTCTCTTTTCACAGCAGACATTCTCTTTTCACAGTAGACATTCTCTTTTCACAGTAGACATTCTCTTTTCACAGTAGACATTCTCTTTTCACAGTAGACATTCTCTTTTCACAGTAGACATTCTCTTTTCACAGTAGACATTCTCTTTTCACAGCAGACATTCTCTTTTCACAGTAGACATTCTCTTTTCACAGTAGACATTCTCTTTTCACACTAGACATTCTCTTTTCACACTAGACATTCTCTTTTCACAGTAGACATTCTCTTTTCACAGTAGACATTCTCTTTTCACACTAGACACTCTCTTTTCACAGTAGACATTCTCTTTTCACAGCAGACATTCTCTTTTCACACTAGACATTCTCTTTTCACAGTAGACATTCTCTTTTCACAGTATACATTCTCTTTTCATAGTATACATTCTCTTTTCACAGCAGACATTCTCTTTTCACAGCAGATATTCTCTTTTCACAGTAGACATTCTCTTTTCACACTAGACATTCTCTTTTCACACTAGACATTCTCTTTTCACAGTAGACATTCTCTTTTCACACTAGACATTCTCTTTTCACACTAGACATTCTCTTTTCACAGTAGACATTCTCTTTTCACAGTATACATTCTCTTTTCATAGTATACATTCTCTTTTCACACTAGACATTCTCTTTTCACAGCACACATTCTCTTTTCACAGTAGACATTCTCTTTTCACACTAGACACTCTCTTTTCACAGTAGACATTCTCTTTTCATAGTATACATTCTCTTTTCACAGTAGACATTCTCTTTTCACACTAGACACTCTCTTTTCACAGTAGACATTCTCTTTTCACAGCACACATTCTCTTTTCACAGCAGACATTCTCTTTTCACACTAGACACTCTCTTTTCACAGTAGACATTCTCTTTTCATAGTATACATTCTCTTTTCACAGCATTCTCTTTTCACAGCAGACATTCTCTTTTCACACTAGACATTCTCTTTTCACAGTAGACATTCTCTTTTCACAGCAGACATTCTCTTTTCACAGTATACATTCTCTTTTCACACTAGACATTCTCTTTTCACAGTAGACATTCTCTTTTCACAGTAGACATTCTCTTTTCACAGTAGACATTCTCTTTTCACACTAGACATTCTCTTTTCACACTAGACATTCTCTTTTCACAGTAGACATTCTCTTTTCACAGTAGACATTCTCTTTTCACAGTAGACATTCTCTTTTCACAGTAGACATTCTCTTTTCACACTAGACATTCTCTTTTCACAGTAGACATTCTCTTTTCACAGTACCTTTTCTCTCTTTCAGGTACTCCGGATCTATCAACACCACGCCGTCTGGAAAAATAAGGAGAAGTGAATGTTATCTAGGCGTGTGAAATCAAACACCTTTCATCATCAGAAACAGTAGCCTACTGAACACGGCATGGTCTCAAGGAAAAACAGGTGATTTTCATCAGAAAATGATCGATTATATCACACATCACCTAGATGTGCTTCTGAATCAACTCGATTACAGAATAATACTATAGTGGGACATACAGTACACAGAGCAGGGTGGTAGAGAGGGACATACAGTACACAGAGCAGGGTGGTAGAGGGGGACATACAGTACACAGAGCATGGTGGTAGAGGGGGACATACAGTACACAGAGCAGGGTGGTAGAGGGGGACATACAGTACACAGAGCAGGGTGGTAGAGGGGAACATACAGTACACAGAGCAGGGTGGTAGAGGGGGACATACAGTACACAGAGCAGGGTGGTAGAATGGGACATACAGTACACAGAGCAGGGTGGTAGAGGGGGACATACAGTACACAGAGCAGGGTGGTAGAGGGGGACATACAGTACACAGAGCATGGTGGTAGAGGGGGACATACAGTACACAGAGCAGGGTGGTAGAGGGGGACATACAGTACACAGAGCAGGGTGGTAGAGGGGGACATACAGTACACAGAGCAGGGTGGTAGAGGGGGACATACAGTACACAGAGCAGGGTGGTAGAGGGGGACATACAGTACACAGAGCATGGTGGTAGAGGGGGACATACAGTACACAGAGCATGGTGGTAGAGGGGGACATACAGTACACAGAGCAGGGTGGTAGAGGGGGACATACAGTACACAGAGCAGGGTGGTAGAGGGGGACATACAGTACACAGAGCAGGGTGGTAGAGGGGGACATACAGTACACAGAGCAGGGTGGTAGAGGGGGACATACAGTACACAGAGCATGGTGGTAGAATGGGAGGTTATGGTTATGGTTCTCTTAACTAGAAAGGTTATGGTTAGGGTTGTGTTAACTAGAGGAGGTTATGGTTAAGGTTGTGGTAACTAGAGGAGGTTAGGGTTGTGTTAACTAGAGGTTAAGGTTAGGTTTATGTTAACTAGAGGTTATGTTTAGGGTTGTGTTAACTAGAGGAGGTTATGGTTAGGGTTGTGTTAACTAGAGGGGGTTATGGTTAGGGTTGTGTTAACTAGAGGATGTTATGGTTAGGGTTGTGTTAACTACAACAGGTTATGGTTAGGGTTGTGTTAACTAGAGGTTATGTTTAGGGTTGTGTTAACTAGAGACGGTTATGGTTAGGGTTGTGTTAACTAGAGGAGGTTATGGTTAGGGTTGTGTTAACTAGAGACGGTTATGGTTAGGGTTGTGTTAACTAGAGGAGGTTATGGTTAGGGTTGTGTTAACTAGAGGAGGTTATGGTTAGGGTTGTGTTAACTAGAGGTTATGTTTAGGGTTGTGTTAACTAGAGGAGGTTATGGTTAGGGTTGTGTTAACTAGAGGAGGTTATGGTTAGGGTTGTGTTAACTAGAGGAGGTTATGGTTAGGGTTGTGTTAACTAGAGTGGGTTATGGTTAGGGTTGTGTTAACTAGAGGAGGTTATGGTTAGGGTTGTGTTAACTAGAGGAGGTTATGGTTAGGGTTGTGTTAACTAGAGGAGGTTATGGTTAGGGTTGTGTTAACTAGAGGAGGTTATGGTTAGGGTTGTGTTAACTAGAGGAGGTTATGGTTAGGGTTGTGTTAACTACAGACGGTTATGGTTAGGGTTGTGTTAACTAGAGGAGGTTATGGTTAGGGTTGTGTTAACTAGAGGAGGTTATGGTTAGGGTTGTGTTAACTAGAGGAGGTTATGGTTAGGGTTGTGTTAACTATAGGAGGTTATGGTTAGGGTTGTGTTAACTAGAGGTTATGGTTAGGGTTGTGTTAACTAGAGGTTATGTTTAGGGTTGTGTTAACTAGAGGAGGTTATGGTTAGGATTGTGTTAACTAGAGGTTATGGTTAGGGTTTTGTTAACTAGAGGAGGTTATGGTTAGTGTTGTGTTAACTAGAAGAGGTTATGGTTAGGGTTGTGCTAACTAGAGACGGTTATGGTTAGGGTTGTGTTAACTAGAGGAGGTTATGGTTAGGGTTGTGTTAACTAGAGGTTATGGTTAGGGTTGTGTTAACTAGAGGTTATGGTTAGGGTTGTGTTAACTAGAGGTTATGGTTAGGGTTGTGTTAACTAGAGGTTATGGTTAGGGTTGTGTTAACTAGATGAGGTTATGGTTAGGGTTGTGTTAAGTAGAGGTTATGGTTAGGGTTGTGTTAACTAGAGGATGTTATGGTTAGGGTTGTGTTAACTAGAGGAGGTTATGGTTAGGGTTGTGTTAACTACAGACGGTTATGGTTAGGGTTGTGTTAACTAGAGGAGGTCATGGTTAGGGTTGTGTTAACTAGAGGTTATGGTTAGGGTTGTGTTAACTAGAGGTTATGGTTAGGGTTGTGTTAACTAGAGGTTATGGTTAGGGTTGTGTTAACTAGAGGTTATGGTTAGGGTTGTGTTAACTAGAGGTTATGGTTAGGGTTATGTTAACTAGAGGTTATGGTTAGGGTTGTCATACCTACGGGTTCCACCAGGTCAACGTGGTCCACAAAGTCCCTCTTCCCCAGGTACACTGTGAGCTGCGGATGACAACAGTGGCTTTCAGACAATAGTGTAATGAGATAATTAGTTTAAGTACCAGATTTCACGGTTCTAAAAAGTCAAATATCATCAATATTTTTTGGGACTAAAATATCACGTTCCCTTAAAAAAAAAGTAATTTAAATATACAAACACAAGAAAGTGTATATGTTACAATTGTCTCAACTGTGTAGATATTGATGAATAAATGATTTCATAAAGAGGAAGTATCTTCAGGCTTCTGTAAGTATTTCTCTCTATGAACATTAACTATGTCTGTCCCCAATATCCCCTGTTCATCCTGTGGTTGACCAGGAGAACTCTGCTTAGAATCCTGTTTAGAACCCTGAGTAGAACCCTGTGTGGAACCCTGCTTAGAACCCTGTTTAGAACCCTGTGTGGAACCCTGTTTAGAACCCTGTGCAGAACTATATTAAGAACCCTGTGTGGATCCCTGTGAAGCACCCTGTGGACAACCCTGTGTATAACGCTGTTTAGAACGATGTGGAGAACCCTGAGTAGAACCATGTGTGGAACCCTGTTTAGAACCCTGTGTAGAATCCTGACACGACCAGCTAGCTAAAGAGAGCAGGAGCTGAGTCAGCTCCAGGCAACTGCTTCATATTCTTCCCACAGTCTCTGCTGCTGCTGCTGTGAGGACCGGTACATCAGACAGCTAGCCATCTACTCTGCTGTGGCCTACAGACTACTTACTATACAAGGAGACACAGGCATGACCCAGCCAGCACCGCCCAGCCAGCACCGCCCAGCCAACCCCGCCCAGCCAGCACCGCCCGGCCAGCACAGCCCAGTCTGCATGACCCAGCCAGCACAGCCCAGTCTGCATGGCCCAGCCAACACCACCCAGCCAGCGCCGCCCAGACAGGAGAATCACAGCTCTTAGCAGAGTCCTATTGACCCTAACCCTAGCTCCAGAAATCAGATAGGTAGTTATTATAGCTGCTATCTCCAGCTATCAGATAGGTAGTTATTATAGCTGCTAGCTCCAGCTATCAGATAGGTAGTTATTATAGTTGCTATCTCCAGCTATCAGATAGGTAGTTATTAGAGCTGCTAGCTCCAGCTATCAGATAGGTAGTTAATAACACAAAGTATAACTCACCTTTCCATTGGGACTTGCTTTTTTGAATACCCTGAAAAAGGACACGGAGAGACAGAGAGAGATAGAAAGAGAGAGGGGGGAGAGAGAGAGAGAGAGAGACGGGTGGGAGAGAGAGAGAGACGGGGGAGAGAGAGCGGGGGGGAATAGAGAGAGAGATTTAGGAGTTGATATCATTTCTCAATCAGTTTCTTCATTCAAATAAAACAACGAAACCAAACTAGATTGCAACAATGACCATTCAAACCAACAGAATATCTTGATGTGGCCATATTTGGTCAGTCAGACTGTACCAGTTCCATATTTGGCCAGTCAGACTGTACCAGTTCCATATTTGGCCAGTCAGACTGTACCAGTTCCATATTTGGCCAATCAGACTGTACCAGGTCCATATTTGGCCAGTCAGACTGTACCAGTTCCATATTTGGCCAATCAGACTGTACCAGTTCCATACTTGTCCAATCAGACTGTACCAGTTCCATACTTGTCCAATCAGACTGTACCAGTTCCATATTTGGCCAGTCAGACTCTACCAGTTTCATATTTGTCCAGTCCTTAGACTGTACCAGGTCCATATTTGGTCAGTCAGACTGTACCAGTTCCATATTTGGTCAGTCAGACTGTACCAGTTCCATATTTGTCCAGTCCTTAGACTGTACCAGGTCCATATTTGGCCAGTCAGACTGTACCAGTTCCATATTTGGCCAATCAGACTGTACCAGTTCCATATTTGGTCAGTCAGACTGTACCAGTTCCATATTTGGTCAGTCAGACTGTACCAGTTCCATATTTGGCCAGTCAGACTGTACCAGTTCCATATTTGGCCAGTCAGACTCTACCAGTTTCATATTTGGTCAGTCAGACTGTACCAGTTCCATATTTGGCCAGTCAGACTGTACCAGTTCCATATTTGGCCAGTCAGACTGTACCAGTTCCATATTTGGCCAGTCCTTAGACTGTACTAGTTGCATATTGGCCTCCAGCCTTAGATTGTAGGTTATATAATGCTGTGCCATACTGGACCACACTAAGGTTATTATGGTACAATTGGAAAAACTATCTGAAATAAAAGTATGTTTCTTTTTTTTTCTAATGGGGTTTTCGAGCTTCTGAATCTGGTGGGTAAATGCTTGGGTCTTACCTGAAACCTGATTGGACCATAAGAGTGAACAATGGCGGCAGCAAACCCAACACCAGCAGTGGTCGGTCGCAAAAAGGCAATGCCACGTGTGGGATTATTTTGAGTACATTGAACATAGTTTTTTGTATGAAATGTGTAAAGGTGACTTGAATGTCATATGATGGCAATACTAATTCAGTATCTCTTCAGCATGGAACACCTGAAAGGTTTGACGTGAAGAGAGGAATTCGTCAAGGATGTCCCAGCTCACCGTTACTGTTCATTGGCTATCAGTCAATTAGCAGGTGACACTACTCTATTCCTTAAGAACACAGCACAGATTCCAGCATGTATACCAGAATGTTTAAAATTAAATATGAAAATTAAATATGAAAAAAAAGTGAATTAATGGCTATTCCCTTTGATTACTGTGCATTATATACCAGTTGAATATTAAGTAATAATATTTATATATTGTAATTACAAAGGATTTAACATTTTGGGAAAAGTCCAATTTATATAGAATAATTGACAGAAGAGTCAAACTATTCTCAAATGTTGGCTACAAAGGGAGTCATCCATTTTTGGACATATTCCACTTACTAAAATGGAGAGTCTATCAAGACTAACTAATCCAGATTTAGTCATTAGCTACAGCATGCCTGACAAGTTAATCAATATAATTAACAATGACAATTAGTCCAACATTGTCCCAGACATGCAACCATCCCAGAGGTGAGGGAGAGAGGATGGTATTTTGCCAGCCACATCCCAAGCAGTTGCACCTGATTCATCCTAGCTAGTCAAAATACAGAATCATAATCAAGCTTTTTGTCAACGTTGATGACAGTTTGGAAACTGGAGGTAGGCTGTTTCCCTGCTACGTTGGGAAGTCACTCACAAATGTATCTTTGATAATGATGTTATTAGCAACTTCTGGGGACAGTGTGGGGTAGCTACTGTAATTAGCTTTAGCTTGGTACCAAGCACCAATGCAACCAGACTGAAAACAATGACCAGAAACTGCAATAACTTTCAATATTTTTTAGCAATGATTTAGGAATCCATGTGTCTAAGTTTAAATCCGTACTTCAGTTCACGAAAATAACTATCTAGCCAGCAGCCAGCTAATATCTAGCTACCTATCCCTGTTGCCCGCAAGCTAACCATATAAGCAGCTAGCTACCTTTGTGTGGCTTGACCAAATATGAAAACTGTCTAATAAATTAGGGGTTATTTTACATGATGACACCTAGCTAGATAGTTTAGTTAGCTAACTGTATAACTACTGAAACAGATGATGTCGTTTTGCTATGTTGTTTTGGGGGAAAGAACATTGTTTGCATCCATCTGCTAGCAAACCTTTTTTTTTTTCCTGACCTGAGTTTAGAAGTGTGTGTCTGCCTTGTGCATCATAGCATGCGTGTAGGTGAATCGCTGTGAAATCATAGTGTAATCCATGTGGAATAACTGTGTAAAGAATGAATGAAGGTGTCAAATTATCAGGGTGACATGCAGCCATATTCAGGTCCTGATTGGTCAAAAAAGCTCATTTGACGCATCAAATTGTGTTATTTGACTAATATCTTTTTTTTTTTATCGTTGTTGACCCAAACAGCATTCCATACTCAGCAGGCCCATAGCACAACACTGACTCTCTGAGGCCTCTACTACTGTACAACCATGACGGGAGAGGCAGGCATTCTCACCACACCTGGTGTCAAACAGCGTTTGATTGAGCCTGCCTGGAGTGCCAGAAGTGTTTACACTTTTGGCTCTATTCTATTGGTTTCATTGCTCCAGTCAAGCTTAATCAAACGCAGTTAAAGTGTTTGAAAGATAACAAATAGTATTTGGATCCAGGTCGGTCACTTACTCAGTTTACTCAGCACTGATGGCACTCTCCTATCCTGACTGTTAAATGGTGTCCAATGCAACAACTGTACCTCCCTGTCCTCCCTCGTATCGTCCTTCCCTCCCTGCCTCCCTGTCCTCCCTCGTATCGTCCTTCCCTCCCTGCCTCCCTGTCCTCCCTCGTATCGTCCTTCCCTCCCTGCCTCCCTGTCCTCCCTCGTATCGTCCTTTCCTCCCTGCCTCTCTGTCCTCCCGCGTATCATCCTTCCCTCCCTGCCTCTCTGTCCTCCCTAGTATCGTCCTTCCCTCCCTACCTCCCTGTCCTCCCTCCCTTCCTGTCTTCCCTCCGTATCCTCCCTCCCTCCCTGTCCTCCCTCCGTATCCCCCCTTCTCCGTATCCTCCCTCCGTATCCTCCCTCCCTTCCTGTCTTCCCTCCCTATCCTCCCTCCTTCTGTATCTGCCCTGTTCTCATTCCCCCTTGCCTCCCTCACTTTCTTCCCTCGCTTTCTTCCCTCCCCCTCTCCCTCCCTCCCTCCCTCCCTGTCCTCCCTCTCGCCCTCCCGATCCTCTCTCCCTCCCTGTCCTCCCTCTCTCCCTCCGTCCTCCCCTTTCCCTTCCTGTCCTCTCTCGCTCCCTCCCTGTCATTCCTCCCTCTTTTCCTCCCTATCCCCTCCTCTCTCCCTCCCTGTCCTCCCTCTCTCCCTCCCTGCCATTCCTCTCTTCCTCCCTGTCCTCCCTCCCTCCCTGCCCTCCCTCTCTCTCTCCCTCCCTATCCCTCCCGCTCTCCCTCCCTGTCCTCCCTCTCTCTCCCTCCCGCTCTCCCTCCCTGTGCTCCCTCTCACCCTCCCGCTCTCCCTCCCTGTCCTCCGACCCTCTCTCCCTCCCTGTCCTCCCTCTCTCCCTCCCTGTCCTCCCTCCCTCTCTCCCTCCCTGCCCTCTCTCCCTCCCTATCCCTCCCTGTTCTCCCTCCCTCTCTCCCTCCCTGACCTCTCTCCCTCCCTATCCCTCACTGTCCTCCCTCTCTCCCTCCCTATCCCTCCCGCTCTCCCTCCCTGTGCTCCCTCTCACCCTCCCGCTCTCCCTCCCTGTCCTCCCTCTCTCCCTCCCTGTCCTCCCTCCCTCTCTCCCTCCCTGCCCTCTCTCCCTCCCTATCCCTCCCTGTCCTCCCTCCCTCTCTCCCTCCCTGCCCTCTCTCCCTCCCTATCCCTCCCTGTCCTCCCTCTCTCCCTCCCTGTCCTCCCTACTATGTAGGATCTTAATGATTCCAGGAAGACATTATGTTACTGTCCAGAGCAGAGTAGCAGACCCTCCCCAACTTGCTCTTGTTACTGTCCAGAGCAGAGTAGCAGACCCTCCCCAACTTGCTCTTGTTACTGTCCAGAGTAGAGGACCAACCCCGACTTGCTCTTGTTACTGTCTAGAGCAGAGGAGGACCAGCCCCTACTTCCTCTTGTTACTGTCCAGAGTAGAGGACCAGCACCTACTTCCTCTTGTTACTGTCCAGAGTAGAGGACCAGCACCTACTTCCTCTTGTTACTGTCCAGAGCAGAGTAGAGGACCAGCTCCTACTTCCTCTTGTTACTGTCCAGAGTAGAGGACCAGCTCCTACTTCCTCTTGTTACTGTCCAGAGTAGAGTAGAGGACCAGCCCCTACTTCCTCTTGTTACTGTCCAGAGTAGAGTAGAGGACCAGCCCCTTGATTGATAGGAACATAAGCATTTCACTGCACCTACCACCTGCCATTTCACCAGGTAATTTGTACATGTAGGTAGGGGTAAAGTGAATATGCATAGATAATGCATATTCAGCAAGTAGCAGCAGTGTAAAAACAAAGGGGGGGGGGCACAATGTAAATAGTCCGGGTGGCCATTTCACCCGGATTTCATCAATGCCATTGGATGAATGGCTGAACATTGTCTGTGCTAGCAAAACAGTCCTGCAGTGTAGCATCTGCATTATCTGACCACTTCCTTATTGAGTGAGTCACTGGTACTTCCTGCTTTAGTTTTTGCTTGTAAGCAGGAATCAGGAGGATAGAATTATGGTCAGATTTGCCAAATGGAGAGCGAGGGAGAGCGTTGAATGCATCTCTGTGTGTGGAGTAAAGGTGGTCTAGAGTTTCTCCTCTGGTTGCACATGTGACATGCTGGTAGAAATGAGGTAAAATGGATTTCAGTTTGCCTGCATTAAAGTCCCCGGCCACTAGGAGCGCCGCTTCTGAATGAGCATTTTCTTGTTTGCTTGTGGCCTTATACAGCTGATTGAGTGGCCTTATACAGCTGATTGAGTGGCCTTATAGAGTTGGTTGAGTGGCCTTATACAGCTGGTTGAGTGGCCTTATACAGCTGGTTGAGTGGCCTTATACAGCTGGTTGAGTGGCCTTATACAGCTGGTTGAGTGGCCTTATACAGCTCGTTGAGTGGCCTTATACAGCTGGTTGAGAGCGGTCTTAGTGCCAGCATCGGTTTGTGGTGGTAAATAGATGGCTACGAAAAATATAGATGAGAACTCTCTTGGTAAATAAATAGTGTGGTCTACAGCTTATCATTAGGTTCTCTACCTCAGGCGAGCAATACCTTGAGACTTCTTTAATTTTAGAAATTGCGCACCAGCCGGTATTGACAAATAGACACCACCCTCGTCTTACCAGACGTAGCTGTTCTGTCCTGCCGATGCACGGAACACCCAGCCAACTTTATATTATCGGTGTCGTCGTTCAGCCACGACTCGGTGAAACATAAGATATAACAGTTTTTAATGTCCCGTTGGTAGGATAGACTCGAACGGAGATCGTCCAGTTTATTCTCCAGTGATTGCATGTTGGTCAATAGGACGGATGGTAGAGGTGGGTTACCCACTCGCCGACGAATTCTCACGAGGCACCCTGAACTCTGCCCCCTGTATTTCCATCTTTTCTTCACGCAAATCACAGGGATTTGGGCCTGGTCATGGAGAAGCAGAAAATAATTCACGTCGGACTCATTAAAGAAACAATCTTTGTCCAGTACGAGGTGAGTGATCGCTGTTCTGATATCCAGAAGCTATTTTTGGTCATAAGAGACGATAGCAGCAACATAAGTTTCAAACAATGCGAGAAAACACACAAAATAGCACAGTTTGTTAGGAGCCCGTAAAACATCTGCCATCCTCTCCGGCGCCTCTGCCTCTCTGTCTGCGATCAAATGCTGATTTTTCTATTTGCTTTCTAGACCCTATCAATCAATCATCTCCTGCTGCTCCGATCTGCTTTCTAGACCCTATCAACCAATCATTCTCTATTGGCAACATAGCCTGCTGAAACTCAATTGAGATTGAGAGAGAGAAAGAGAGAGAGAGCGAGAGAGAGAGAGAGGTCTAGGAAGGCAGAGCAGGGGTTGGGAGGCAGATAAGTGGAAGAGTAGAGAGGGAGGGAGGAAGAGAGAGAGAGAGAGAGAGACAGAGAGAGGGGTCCAGGAAGGCAGAGCAGGGGTTGGGAGGCAGATAAGTGGAAGAGTAGAGAGAGAGAGAGAGAGAGAGAGAGAGAGAGAGAGAGAGAGAGAGAGAGAGAGAGAGACAGAGAGAGGGGTCCAGGAAGGCAGAGCAGGGGTTGGGAGGCAGATAAGTGGAAGAGTAGAGAGTGAGAGAGAGAGGGAGGAAGATAGAGAGGGGGGAGTGGATAGGGGAAGGAGGGATGACAGTCTCTCCCTGATTAACACACAGGCCACGACAGACATCGCTGCCTTCAGTAGGAAGATGCAAACAAGCTTTCACTTTTCCCCCAAATGCATGTCAGTGTCCACCATGATGGCTGACAGGATCAATGAAGAGCTCAGAGGCAGAGAGACAGATACTAGCTAGCTGTCTGTCTCTCTGCCCATAGATAGATACTAGCTAGCTGTCTGTCTCTCTGCCCATAGATAGATACTAGCTAGCTTTCTGTCTCTCTGACCATAGATAGATACTAGCTAGCTTTCTGTCTCTCTGCTCATAGAGAGATACTAGCTAGCTGCCTCTCTGTTTTCATAGATAGATACTAGCTAGCTGTCTGTCTCTCTGCTCGTAGATAGATACTAGCTAGCTGTCTGTCTCTCTGCTCATAGATAGATACTAGCTAGCTTTCTATCTATGAGCAGAGAGACAGACAGCTAGCTAGTATCTATCTATGCGCAGAGAGACAGACAGCTAGCTAGTATCTATCTATGCGCAGAGAGACAGACAGCTAGCTAGTATCCATCTATGAAAACACAGAGACAGCTAGCTAGTATCTATCTATGAGCAGAGAGACAGACAGCTAGCTAGTATCTATCTATGAGCAGAGAGACAGACAGCTAGCTAGTATCTATCTATGCGCAGAGAGACAGAGAGCTAGCTAGTATCCATCTATGAAAACACAGACAGCTAGCTAGTATCTATCTATGAACAGAGAGACAGACAGCTAGCTAGTATCTATCTATGCGCAGAGAGACAGACAGCTAGCTAGTATCTATCTATGAAAACAGAGAAACAGCCCGCTTGCTAGTAGATATCCATAAACACAAACAGAGAGACAGACAACTAGCTAGTAGATATCCATAAACAGAGAGACAGACAACTAGCTGGTAGATATCCATAAACACAAACAGAGAGACAGACAACTAGCTAGTAGATATCCACAAACACAAACAGAGAGACAGACAACTAGCTAGTAGATATCCAAAAACACAGACAGACAACTAGCTAGTAGATATCCAAAAACACAGACAGACAACTAGCTAGTAGATATCCATAAACACAGAGAGACAGACAACTAGCTAGTAGATATCCATAAACACAGAGAGACAGACAACTAGCTAGTAGATATCCATAAACAGCTTCAAAGTTATGTTTTGAAGTTTGGAGTTAAAGTTTGGAGGTAAAGTTTGGAGGTAAAGTTTGGAGGTAAAGCCCCATCGTAAGCTGTGTACGTTGGAAAAGCCCCTACACTTCACTCAGCAACCCCTTCTCCAGAAGGACTTGACGCAATGAGACACATGGGGAAACAGAAGGTCCAATTTATTGTGAATGGCCGGAGACGATCCCTCTGTAGGGGACAGCGTGGATTCCCCTAGCAGTTCCCGGTATGTCAGATGCTTTCAGCCCCAATCCATAAATGAATCAAGAGCTCTTAACAAGGAGCCATTTAAGTCAATATACTGTACACTCTCCCCCAGCTTCCCACTCATCCCTAGCCAAGACAAATACACACACACACACACACACACACACACACACACACACACACACACACACACACACACACACACACACACACACACACACACACACACACACACACACACACACACACACACACACACACACACACACCCCAGTGATATAGTGGTAAGTAAATAGGTGGATAAACATTGATCGCCGTTGGCAGTGAGTGAAGTAATGATCCCTGTGATTTCATTTTATTTTCAGAAAAAGTTGTGTAAACGCTCACGCAAATCTCTCTCGCTCTCTCACACACGCACGCACGCATGCACACACACACGTGCACACGCACACACATGCACACACATGCACACACACACAGACACACACACCCCTCAGGACTGAAATAATTGTAACACGTGTTTAATATTCATACGTCATGCGTTCCTTGTGTGTGTGTGTGTGTGTGTGTGTGTGAATAGGGTATTTGGGGGTCTCTGTCACCCTGCTAATTTCTGTTGCCACATGACAAGTCACATGGGATCAGCTCAACATCAAGGTCAAGGTTCACTGCCGTGGTTTGTCAGTATAGGTCCGACCTGGGTTCAAATACATGGGTATTGGTTATTCAAATACTATTTTCAAATAGCTTGGTTAATACCTGGGTTAAATACCTGGGTTAAATACCTGGGTTAAATACCTGGGTTAAATACCTGGGTTAAATACCTGGGTTAAATACCTGGGTTAAATACCTGGGTTAAATACCTGGGTTAAATGTATGGGTTAAATAGCTTGGTTAATACCTAGTGATATGCATGGGTTAAATACCTGGGTTAAATACCTGGGTTAAATACCTGGGTTAAATACCTGGGTTAAATGTATGGGTTAAATACCTGGGTTAAATACCTGGGTTAAATACCTGGGTTAAATACCTGGGTTAAATACCTGGGTTAAATACCTGGGTTAAATACCTGGGTTAAATGTATGGGTTAAATACCTGGGTTAAATACCTGGGTTAAATACCTGGGTTAAATACCTGGGTTAAATACCTGGGTTAAATACCTGGGTTAAATACCTGGGTTAAATACCTGGGTTAAATACCTGGGTTAAATGTATGGGTTAAATACCTGGGTTAAATACCTGGGTTAAATGTATGGGTTAAATACCTGGGTTAAATACCTGGGTTAAATACCTGGGTTAAATACCTGGGTTAAATGTATGGGTTAAATACCTGGGTTAAATACCTGGGTTAAATACCTGGGTTAAATACCTGGGTTAAATACCTGGGTTAAATACCTGGGTTAAATACCTGGGTTAAATACCTGGGTTAAATACCTGGGTTAAATACCTGGGTTAAATACCTGGGTTAAATGTATGGGTTAAATACCTGGGTTAAATACCTGGGTTAAATACCTGGGTTAAATGTATGGGTTAAATACCTGGGTTAAATACCTGGGTTAAATACCTGGGTTAAATGTATGGGTTAAATACCTGGGTTAAATACCTGGGTTAAATACCTGGGTTAAATGTATGGGTTAAATACCTGGGTTAAATACCTGGGTTAAATACCTGGGTTAAATGTATGGGTTAAATACCTGGGTTAAATACCTGGGTTAAATACCTGGGTTAAATGTATGGGTTAAATACCTGGGTTAAATACCTGGGTTAAATACCTGGGTTAAATACCTGGGTTAAATGTATGGGTTAAATACCTGGGCTAAATACCTGGGTTAAATACCTGGGTTAAATGTATGGGTTAAATACCTGGGTTAAATACCTGGGTTAAATACCTGGGTTAAATGTATGGGTTAAATACCTGGGTTAAATACCTGGGTTAAATACCTGGGTTAAATGTATGGGTTAAATACCTGGGTTAAATACCTGGGTTAAATACCTGGGTTAAATGTATGGGTTAAATACCTGGGTTAAATACCTGGGTTAAATACCTGGGTTAAATGTATGGGTTAAATACCTGGGTTAAATACCTGGGTTAAATACCTGGGTTAAATGTATGGGTTAAATACCTGGGTTAAATGTATGGGTTAAATACCTGGGTTAAATGCCTAGTTATATACAGTGCCTTGCGAAAGTATTCGGCCCCCTTGAACTTTGCGACCTTTTGCCACATTTCAGGCTTCAAACATAAAGATATAAAACTGTATTTTTTTGTGAAGAATCAACAACAAGTGGGACACAATCATGAAGTGGAACGACATTTATTGGATATTTCAAACTTTTTTAACAAATCAAAAACTGAAAAATTGGGCGTGCAAAATTATTCAGCCCCCTTAAGTTAATACTTTTAGCGCCACCTTTTGCTGCGATTACAGCTGTAAGTCGCTTGGGGTATGTCTCTATCAGTTTTGCACATCGAGAGACTGAATTTTTTTCCCATTCCTCCTTGCAAAACAGCTCGAGCTCAGTGAGGTTGGATGGAGAGCATTTGTGAACAGCAGTTTTCAGTTCTTTCCACAGATTCTCGATTGGATTCAGGTCTGGACTTTGACTTGGCCATTCTAACACCTGGATATGTTTATTTTTGAACCATTCCATTGTAGATGTTGCTTTATGTTTTGGATCATTGTCTTGTTGGAAGACAAATCTCCGTCCCAGTCTCAGGTCTTTTGCAGACTCCATCAGGTTTTCTTCCAGAATGGTCCTGTATTTGGCTCCATCCATCTTCCCATCAATTTTAACCATCTTCCCTGTCCCTGCTGAAGAAAAGCAGGCCCAAACCATGATGCTGCCACCACCATGTTTGACAGTGGGGATGGTGTGTTCAGGGTGATGAGCTGTGTTGCTTTTACGCCAAACATAACGTTTTGCATTGTTGCCAAAAAGTTCAATTTTGGTTTCATCTGACCAGAGCACCTTCTTCCACATGTTTGGTGTGTCTCCCAGGTGGCTTGTGGCAAACTTTAAACGACACTTTTTATGGATATCTTTAAGAAATGGCTTTCTTCTTGCCACTCTTCCATAAAGGCCAGATTTGTGCAATATACGACTGATTGTTGTCCTAGGACAGAGTCTCCCACCTCAGCTGTAGATCTCTGCAGTTCATCCAGAGTGATCATGGGCCTCTTGGCTGCATCTCTGATCAGTCTTCTCCTTGTATGAGCTGAAAGTTTAGAGGGACGGCCAGGTCTTGGTAGATTTGCAGTGGTCTGATACTCCTTCCATTTCAACATTATCGCTTGCACAGTGCTCCTTGGGATGTTTAAAGCTTGGGAAATCTTTTTGTATCCAAATCCGGCTTTAAACTTCTTCACAACAGTATCTCGGACCTGCCTGGTGTGTTCCTTGTTCTTCATGATGCTCACTGCGCTTTTAACGGACCTCTGAGACTATCACAGTGCAGGTGCATTTATACAGAGACTTGGCTACACACAAGTGGATTGTATTTATCATCATTAGTCATTTAGGTCAACATTGGATCATTCAGAGATCCTCACTGAACTTCTGGAGAGAGTTTGCTGCACTGAAAGTAAAGGGGCTGAATAATTTTGCACGCCCAATTTTTCAGTTTTTGATTTGTTAAAAAAGTTTGAAATATCCAATAAATGTCGTTCCACTTCATGATTGGGTCCCACTTGTTGTTGATTCTTCACAAAAAAATACAGTTTTATATCTTTATGTTTGAAGCCTGAAATGTGGCAAAAGGTCGCAAAGTTCAAGGGGGCCGAATACTTTCGCAAGGCACTGTACATGGGTTAAATACCTGGGTTAAATACCTGGGTTAAATACCTGGGTTAAATACCTGGGTTAAATACCTAGTTATATACATGGGTTAAATGCCTTGGTTAAATGCCTGGGTTAAATACCTGGGTTAAATCCCTGGGTTAAATGCCTTGGTTAAATGCCTGGGTTAAATACCTGGGTTAAATGTATGGGTTAAATACCTGGGTTAAATACCTAGTTATATACATGGGTTAAATGCCTTGGTTAAATGCCTGGGTTAAATGTATGGGTTAAATACCTGGGTTAAATACCTGGGTTAAATACCTGGGTTAAATACCTGGGTTAAATACCTGGGTTAAATACCTGGGTTAAATGTATGGGTTAAATACCTGGGTTAAATGTATGGGTTAAATACCTGGGTTAAATGCCTGGGTTAAATACCTGGGCTAAATATCTGGGTTAAATACCTGGGTTAAATGTATGGGTTAAATACCTGGGTCAAATACCTGGGTCAAATGCCTGGGTCAAATGTATGGGTTAAATGTATGGGTTAAATGTATGGGTTAAATGTATGTGTTAAATACCTGGGTTAAATGTATGGGTTAAATGTATGGGTTAAATGTATGGGTTAAATGTATGGGTGTATTTGAGTCAGTGTATTTCCAAATACATTCCCAATATTCAACTTCTTGTCTTTTAAAATAAAAAAAACATCTAAATACTGACTTCCACATTTATTTGAAAGTAATTGAAATAGTTAGGACAGTTTGATTGAAATACCCTAAATACTATTTGAACCCAGGTCTGGTCAGGGTTAGGACAGTTTGATTGAAATACCCTAAATACTATTTGAACCCAGGTCTGGTCAGGGTTAGGACAGTTTGATTGAAATACCCTAAATACTATTTGAACCCAGGTCTGGTCAGGGTTAGGACAGTCTGATTGAAATACCCTAAATACTATTTGAACCCACTTCTGGTCAGGGTAAGGACAGTCTGGGTATAGGGTTAGTATAGGGTTAGTCTGCACAGGGTTAGAGTTAGGATAGTCTGGTTTAGGGTAAGGATAGTCTGGTTTAGGGTTAGGATAGTCTGGTTTAGGGTTAGGACAGTCTGGGTATAGGGTTAGTATAGAGTTAGTCTGCACAGGGTTAGAGTTAGGATAGTCTGGTTTAGGGTTAGGATAGTCTGGTTTAGGGTTAGGATAGTCTGGTTTAGGGTTAGTCTGCACAGGGTTAGAGTTAGGATAGTCTGGTTTAGGGTTAGGATAGTCTGGTTTAGGGTTAGGATAGTCTGGTTTAGGGTAAGGATAGTCTGGTTTAGGGTTAGGATAGTCTGGTTTAGGGTTAGGACAGTCTGGTTTAGGGTTATGACAGTCTGGTTTAGGGTTAGGACAGTCTGGGTATAGGGTTAGGACAGTCTGGTATAGGGTTAGGACAGTCTGGTTTAGGGTTAGGACAGTCTGGTTTAGGGTTAGGACAGTCTGGTTTAGGGTTAGGACAGTCTGGGTATAGGGTTAGGACAGTCTGGTTTAGGGTTAGGACAGTCTGGTTTAGGGTTAGGACAGTCTGGGTATAGGGTTAGGATAGTCTGGTTTAGGGTTAGGACAGTCTGTTTTTTTTTAGGTTAGTGCAGAATGTGTTAGGGCAGCCCCAGGCCCCAACCCGACCCCAACCAGTTTCAGTCAGCCCCAACCAGCCCCAGTCTTAGTCAGTCCCAGCCTCAGTCAGCCCCAGTCTCAGTCAGTCCCAGTTTCAGTCAGCCCCAACCAGCCCCAGTCTCAGTCAGCCCCAGTCTCAGGCAGCCCCAACCAGTCCCAGTCTCAGTCAGTCCCAGCCTCAGTCAGCCCCAGTCTCAGTCAGACCCCAGGCTCAGTCAGTCCCAGTCTGTCAGCCCCAGTCTCAGTCAGCCCCAGCCTCAGTCAGCCCCAGTCTCAGTCAGCCCCAACTAGCCTCAGTCAGCCCTAACTAGCCCCAGTCAGTCTCAGTCAGCCTCAGTCAGCCCCAGTCTCAGTCAGCCTCAGTCAGCCCGAGTCTCAGTCAGCCCCAGTCAGTCCCAGTCAGCCCCAGCCCCAACCAGCCCCAGTCTCAGTCTCAGTCAGCCCCAGTCTCAGTCAGCCCCAGTCTCAGTCAGCCCCAGTCTCAGTCAGCCCCAGTCTCAGTCAGCTCCAGTCTCAGTCAGTCCCAGCCTCAGTCAGTCCCAGCCTCAGTCAGTCCCAGCCTCAGTCAGTCCCAGCCTCAGTCAGCTGCACACAAGCCTAAGATCACCAAGCGCAATGCCAAGCTTTGGGTGGAGTGGTGTAAAGCTTGTCGCCATTGGACTCTGGAGCAGTGGAAACGTGTTCTCTGTAGTGATGAATCACGCTTCACCATCTGGCAGTCCGACAAACAAATCTGGGTTTTCCGTATGCCATGAGAACGCTACCTGCCCGATTGCATAGTGCCAACTGTCAAGTTTGGTGGAGGAGGAATAATGTTCTGGGGCTGTTTTTCATGGTTCAAGCCCTTTAGTTCCAGTGAAGGGAAATCTAAACGCTACAGCATACAATGACATTCTAGATGATTCTGTGCTTCCAACTTTGTGGCAACAGTTTGGGGAAGGCCCTTTCCTGTTTCAGCATGACAATGCCCCCATGCATAAAGCAAGGTCCATACAGAAATGGTTTGTCGAGATCGGTGTGGAAGAACTTCACTGGCCTGCACAGAACCCTGACCTCAACCCCATCGAACACCTTTGGGATGAATTGGAACGCCGACTGTGAGCCAGGCCTATTCGCCCAACATCAGTGCCCGACTTCATTAATGCTCGTGTCTGAATGGAAGAAAGTCTCCACAGCAACGTTCCATCATCTAGTGGAAAGCCTTCCCAGAAGAATGGAGGCTGTTATAGCAGCAATGTTCCAACATCTAGTGGAAAGCCTTCCCAGAAGAATGGAGAGTGTTATAGCAGCAATGTTCCAACATCTAGTGGAAAGCCTTCCCAGAAGAGTGGAGGCTGTTATAGCAGCAAAGGGGGAACCAACTACATATTAATGGCCATGATTTTGGAATGAGATGTTCGACGAGCAGGTGTCCACATACTTTTGGTCACGTAGTGGATTTATCTAACTCAGTTCATGTGGGGGTGTGAAACCAGTACTTGTGATTGACATCTCTTGACTCCTACAGTAGCGTACCACATCCTCTTCCATTAGAGCGATCTTCTC
This sequence comes from Oncorhynchus clarkii lewisi, assembly GCF_045791955.1. Taxonomy (NCBI): domain Eukaryota; kingdom Metazoa; phylum Chordata; class Actinopteri; order Salmoniformes; family Salmonidae; genus Oncorhynchus; species Oncorhynchus clarkii. The sequence goes on from NC_092170.1 coordinate 42,242,525, forward strand.
CATGGTATGATGTAACAATGGACAGGAAGCACAATCCGCACACCCCAAAATCAATCTCTCACTTCCTCTGAAATGAATCAGGTGGTTGGGGGTGCCTATGCTGTAGACCTCAGCTCCTCTGGGATTGTTGGGGCTGGATGGCAGGTAACCCTGTCCCCCTCAGCAGCTTCCCCAGAAAAAGAGGTCTGAGGTTGGGTAGCGAGAGGAGTGTGGCTGGGTAGCGAGAGGAGAGAGGCTGGGTAGAGAGAGGAGTGAGGCTGGGTAGAGAGAGGAGGGAGGCTGGGTAGAGAGAGGAGTGAGGCTGGGTAGCGAGAGGAGATAGGCTGGGTAGAGAGAGGAGTGAGGCTGGGTAGAGAGAGGAGTGAGGCTGGGTAGCGAGAGGAGAGAGGCTGGGTAGAGAGAGGAGAGAGGCTGGGTAGCGAGAGGAGAGAGGCTGGGTAGAGAGAGGAGAGAGGCTGGGTAGAGAGAGGAGTGAGGCTGGGTAGAGAGAGGAGTGAGGCTGGGTAGAGAGAGAGGCTGGGTAGAGAGCGGAGAGAGGCTGGGTAGCGAGAGGAGAGAGGCTGGGTAGAGAGAGAGGCTGGGTAGCGAGAGAGGCTGGGTAGAGAGAGAGGCTGGGTAGAGAGCGGAGAGAGGCTGGGTAGCGAGCGGAGAGAGGCTGGGTAGAGAGAGGAGAGAGGCTGGGTAGAGAGAGAGGCTGGGTAGAGAGCGGAGAGAGGCTGGGTAGAGAGAGAGGCTGGGTAGAGAGAGGAGAGAGGCTGGGTAGAGAGAGGAGGGAGGCTGGATAGAGAGAGGAGAGAGGCTGGGTAGAGAGAGGAGAAAGACTGGGTAGAGAGAGGCTGTTGAGGCTGCTAGCTGGGCAGCGATTTACAATGCTGGTGACTCAGAAACACAACAGATAACTAACTACCTTTCACATTACATTTACTGGGCAAATGATAGTTCTCTCTAACACGAACACAAGTTGAACATACGCAGCAACACACACACGTGCGCACACACACACACACACACACACACACACACACACACACACACACACACACACACACACACACACACACACACACACACACAGATGAAATAACAAAAGGGACACAGCATGGGGATCCTATAGCAGATAACACGGATGGAAGAGAAGCCGCCATACTGTATGTAGTATCAGAATACAGCAATCATAGATGCTATCATCTCCACCCTCCACAGCAACGTGGAAAAACCCACATGATATTTCCTGCTCACCTTGTGCCTTTATCTCCCATGGTTGAGGATTGTTGGGTGGTAGAATCCCTCCTTTTCACCCTCAGTAAATAGACTGTAATGCCGTTGTGCAGAAAGGCACAGAGAGAGATAGAGGGAGAGAGAGAGAGAGAAAGAGACAGGAAAGGGTGAGAGAAGAATGTTCTGATGTAAAGACTCAGGGTAGGTGGGTGGGTAAATTGAAGAGGGGGGGGGGTCTACTCAGTTGGATGTCCCTCTCTCTCTCTCTCTCTCTCTCTCTCTCTCTGTGCCTTCTGTTCTCAGCGCTCTGTCTCCAGCTCAATGCACTTAAAAGGGCATCTCCAGCGATGCCTGAGAAATAGCCTTAATAAGAAGAAACAGGTGATTCATCCATACAGCAGTCAGAACATCCAGCGCTCAGCTCAGTTGAGAGAATCATCCAGCAGATTATTGTCAGTAGGAATCTTCCTCTTCTTTCATCTAGGTTCTGTTCACATTCAGAAGCGCTGAACTGCTGCTAACACTCTTCTATGTCTGTCTCTCTCTCTCCCTGCCAAGCACGCTCTCCCTCTCCCTACCGGGCACTCTCTCTCTCTCTCTCTCTCTCTCCCTGCCAAGCACACTCTCTCTCTCTCTCTCTCTCCCTGCCAAGCATGGGCTCTCTTCTCTCTCTCCCCCCTCTCTCTCTCTTTCCCTCCCTCTTAACACTCTCCCTTACTGTTGCTCAATCAATCTGTGAGAGCGGATGTGTGGATGGATTAGGGACCAGGGGATGGATGGTCTCTCGCTCTCTCTCTTGTCTGCCAAACTAATAAGATGAGAAATGCATTAATATCCGAGAAAGACCCTCAGCTGCTCTGCTGCAGGCCAGCCATTAGTACGACGCATTCAAGACAAACTGAGAACAAGGGGGGGGGGGGGGGCGAGATAAAATTATGAAGTCAGGTCGGAGATCTAGAAAGATGCCGGAGTTTCCCGACATAGAGTTCCGAGTTAGATGAAAATTCAAATATGATTATCCCAGTCAGAGCTCATTTTCTCTCTCTCTCTCTCAGAGTTCCCTAGTTGTCTTGAACGCACTGAAGTCGGAGATGTCCATGTTCCCAGTTGCTATGAAGGCGGCATTGCTTTTGCATTGACGTCATTTCTCCTGCTGCTATGTTGTGTCATGTATCTGTGCATCTCTGTACTCTTGTCAGTGTGCATGTCAATAGACCATTCCACCATCTGTGCCACACACTGAAACATACAGAGGATGATGTGTATAGACTATAGAGGATGATGTGAATAGAGGATGATGTGTATAGACTATAAAGGATGATGTGCGTAGAGGATGATTTGTATAGACTATAGAGGATGATGTGAATAGACAATAGAGGATGATGTGAATAGAGGATGATGTGTATAGACTATAGAGGATGATGTGAATAGAGGATGATGTGTATAGACTATAGAGGATGATGTGTATAGACTATAGAGGATGATGTGTATAGACTATAGAGGATGATGTGTATAGACTACAGAGGATGATGTATATAGACTATAGAGGATGATGTGAATAGAGGATGATGTGTATAGACTATAGAGGATGATGTGAATAGAGGATGATGTGTATAGACTATAGAGGATGATGTGAATAGACTATAGAGGATGATGTGTATAGACTAAAGAGGATGATGTGAATAGACTATAGAGGATGATGTGAATAGACTATAGAGGATGATGTGAATAGAGGATGATGTGTATAGACTATAGAGGATGATGTGTATAGACTACAGAGGATGATGTATATAGACTATAGAGGATGATGTGTATAGAGGATGATGTGTATAGACTATAGAGGATGATGTGTGTAGAGGATGATGTGTATAGACTATAGAGGATGATGTGTGTAGAGGATGATGTGTATAGACTATAGAAGATGATGTGAATAGACTATAGAGGATGATGTGTATAGAGGATGATGTGTATAGACTATAGAGGATGATGTGTATAGACTACAGAGGATGATGTATATAGACTATAGAGGATAATGAGTATAGACTATAGAGGATGATGTGTGTAGAGGATGATGTGTATAGACTATAGAGGATTATGTGAATAGACTATAGAGGATGATGTGTATAGAGGATGATGTGTATAGACTGTAGAGGATGATGTGTGTAGACTATAGAGGATGATGTGAATAGACTATAGATGATGATGTGAATAGACTATAGAGGATGATGTGTGTAGACTATAGAGGATGATGTGTATAGACTATAGAGGATGAAGTGTATAGACTATAGAGGATGATGTGTATAGAGGATGATGTGTATAGACTGTAGAGGATGATGTATATAGACTATAGAGGATGATGTGACTAGACTATAGAGGATGATGTGTACAGACTATAGAGGATGATGTGTACAGACTAGAGAGGATGATGTGAATAGAGGATGATGTGTATAGACTATAGAGGATGATGTGTGTAGACCATAGAGGATGATGTGTGTAGACTATGGAGGATGATGTGTATAGACTATAGAGGATTATGTGAATAGACTATAGAGGATGATGTGTATAGAGGATGATGTGTATAGACTATAGAGGATGATGTGTATAGACTACAGAGGATGATGTATATAGACTATAGAGGATGATGTGTATAGAGGATGATGTGTATAGACTATAGAGGATGATGTGTGTAGAGGATGATGTGTATAGACTGTAGAGGATGATGTGCATAGAGGATGATGTGTATAGACTGTAGAGGATGATGTGTGTAGACTATAGAGGATGATGTGAATAGACTATAGATGATGATGTGAATAGACTATAGAGGATGATGTGTGTAGACTATAGAGGATGATGTGAATAGAGGATGAATTGTATAGACTATAGAGGATGATGTGTATAGACTATAGAGGATGATGTGAATAGAGGATGATGTGTATAGACTATAGAGGATGATGTGTATAGACTATAGAGGATGATGTGTATAGACTACAGAGGATGATGTATATAGACTATAGAGGATGATGTGTATAGAGGATGATGTGTATAGACTGTAGAGGATGATGTGTGTAGACTATAGAGGATGATGTGAATAGACTATAGATGATGATGTGAATAGACTATAGAGAATGATGTGTATAGACTCTAGAGGATGAAGTGTATAGACTATAGAGGATGATGTGTATAGAGGATGATGTGTATAGACTGAAGAGGATGATGTATATAGACTATAGAGGATGATGTGACTAGACTATAGAGGATGATGTGTACAGACTATAGAGGATGATGTGTAAAGACTAGAGAGGATGATGTGAATAGAGGATGATGTGTATAGACTATAGAGGATGATGTGAATAGAGGATGATGTGTATAGACTATAGAGGATGATGTGAATAGAGGATGATGTGTATAGACTATAGAGGATGATGTGTATAGACTATAGAGGATGATGTGTATAGACTACAGAGGATGATGTATAAAGACTATAGAGGATGATGTGTAAAGACTATAGAGGATGATGTGTGTAGAGGATGATGTGTATAGACTATAGAGGATGATGTGAATAGACTATAGAGGATGATGTGTATAGAGGATGATGTGTATAGACTATAGAGGATGATGTGTATAGACTACAGAGGATGATGTATATAGACTATAGAGGATGATGTGTATAGAGGATGATGTGTATAGACTATAGAGGATGATGTGTGTAGAGTATGATGTGTATAGACTGTAGAGGATGATGTGTATAGAGGATGATGTGTATAGACTGTAGAGGATGATGTGTGTAGACTATAGAGGATGATGTGAATAGACTATAGATGATGATGTGAATAGACTATAGAGGATGATGTGTGTAGACTATAGAGGATGATGTGTATAGACTATAGAGGATGATGTGTACAGACTATAGATGATGATGTGAATAGACTATAGAGGATGATGTGTGTAGACTATAGAGGATGATGTATATAGACTATAGAGGATGATGTGAATAGAGGATGTGTATAGACTATAGAGGATGATGTGTATAGACTATAGAGGATGATGTGTGTAGACTATAGAGGATGATGTGTGTAGACTATAGAGGATGATGTATATAGACTATAGAGGATGATGTGAATAGAGGATGTGTATAGACTATAGAGGATGATGTGTGTAGACTATAGAGGATGATGTGTATAGACTATAGAGGATGATGTGTATAGACTATAGAGGATGATGTGTGTAGACTATAGAGGATGATGTATATAAACTATACAGTGCCTTGCGAAAGTATTCGGCCCCCTTGAACTTTGCGACCTTTTGCCACATTTCAGGCTTCAAACATAAAGATATAAAACTGTATTTTTTTGTGAAGAATCAACAACAAGTGGGACACAATCATGAAGTGGAACGACATTTATTGGATATTTCAAACTTTTTTAACAAATCAAAAACGGAAAAATTGGGCGTGCAAAATTATTCAGCCCCCTTAAGTTAATACTTTGTAGCGCCACCTTTTGCTGCGATTACAGCTGTAAGTCGCTTGGGGTATGTCTCTATCAGTTTTGCACATCGAGAGACTGAAATGTTTTCCCATTCCTCCTTGCAAAACAGCTCAAGCTCAGTGAGGTTGGATGGAGAGCATTTGTGAACAGCAGTTTTCAGTTCTTTCCACAGATTCTCGATTGGATTCAGGTCTGGACTTTGACTTGGCCATTCTAACACCTGGATATGTTTATTTTCGAACCATTCCATTGTAGATTTTGCTTTATGTTTTGAATCATTGTCTTGTTGGAAGACAAATCTCCGTCCCAGTCTCAGGTCTTTTGCAGACTCCATCAGGTTTTCTTCCAGAATGGTCCTGTATTTGGCTCCATCCATCTTCCCATCAATTTTAACCATCTTCCCTGTCCCTGCTGAAGAAAAGCAGGCCCAAACCATGATGCTGCCACCACCATGTTTGACAGTGGGGATGGTGTGTTCAGCTGTGTTGCTTTTACGCCAAACATAACGTTTTGCATTGTTGCCAAAAAGTTCAATTTTGGTTTCATCTGACCAGAGCACCTTCTTCCACATGTTTGGTGTGTCTCCCAGGTGGCTTGTGGCAAACTTTAAACGACACTTTTTATGGATATCTTTAAGAAATGGCTTTCTTCTTGCCACTCTTCCATAAAGGCCAGATTTGTGCAATATACGACTGATTGTTGTCCAATGGACAGAGTCTCCCACCTCAGCTGTAGATCTCTGCAGTTCATCCAGAGTGATCATGGGCCTATTGGCTGCATCTCTGATCAGTCTTCTCCTTGTATGAGCTGAAAGTTTAGAGGGATGGCCAGGTCTTGGTAGATTTGCAGTGGTCTGATACTCCTTCCATTTCAATATTATCGCTTGCACAGTGCTCCTTGGGATGTTTAAAGCTTGGGAAATCTTCTTGTATCCAAATCCGGCTTTAAACTTCTTCACAACAGTATCTCGGACCTGCCTGGTGTGTTCCTTGTTCTTCATGATGCTCTCTGCGCTTTTAACGGACCTCTGAGACTATCACAGTGCAGGTGCATTTATACAGAGACTTAATTACACACAGATGAATTGTATTTATCATCATTAGTCATTTAGGTCAACATTGGATCATTCAGAGATCCTCACTGAAGGGGCTGAATAATTTTGCACGCCCAATTTTTCAGTTGTTGATTTGTTAAAAAAGTTTGAAATATCCAATAAATGTCGTTCCACTTCATGATTGTGTCCCACTTGTTGTTGATTCTTCACAAAAAAATACAGTTTTATATCTTTATGTTTGAAGCCTGAAATGTGGCAAAAGGTCGCAAAGTTCAAGGGGGCCGAATACTTTCGCAAGGCACTGTAGATGATGTGTACATACTATAGAGGATGATGTGTACAGACTAGAGAGGATGATGTGAAAAGAGGATGATGTGTATAGACTGTAGAGGATGATGTGTGTAGACTATAGAGGATGATGTGTATAGACTATAGAGGATGATGTGAATAGAGGATGATGTGTATAGACTACAGAGGATGATGTGTACAGACTATAGAGGATGATGTGTATAGACTACAGAGGATGATGTGTACAGACTAGAGAGGATGATGTGAATAGAGGATGATGTGTATAGACTATAGAGGATGATGTGTATAGACTAGAGGATGATGTGAATAGAGGATGATGTGTATAGACTATAGAGGATGATGTGAATAAACTACAGAGGATGATGTGTACAGACTAGAGAGGATGATGTGAATAGAGGATGATGTGTATAGACTATAGAGGATGATGTGTATAGACTATAGAAGATGATGTGGATAGACTATAGAGGATGATGTGGGTAGACTATAGAGGATGATGTGTATAGACTATAGAGGATGATGTGTACAGACTAGAGAGGATGATGTGTATAGACTAGAGAGGATGATGTGTATAGACTATAGAGGATGATATGTA